>NC_056741.1:911380841-911680841 GCF_019279795.1 Protopterus annectens | reverse complement strand
ATGAAGTACATTCAATAAATTCAGCAACTCTAAATTGTCTCTGAAGACACCAATATGCAGCAGTGATCCCAACTGCAAAATATGTATGTTTCATCAAGTATGTAAAAACTGTTACTCAGCCAGTTGTTCTTCTTTCAACTTTTCCCGGTTAGGGGTCGCCACAGCGGAGCTCTGGTCCGCTAATGATTGGCAGTAGATTTTTTACGGGTGCTGCGGTACCAGCTCAACACCCAACCTTCAACGAAGACACGCCCGTTCTACGTATGTCTTTCGAACACCACTTGACGGTCTATGTGCGTAAATCAAACAAATCCAAATTAATTCAGTGAAAAACACCAGCTTTACAGAATAAAACTCATCAAAAACACATGGCTCTTTGTTTTCGACTGCTGAAGGAAGCACTGACCCATGTCAAACATCAGTTAGCATAATGTCCAGTTAATATTAGATAACATCAAGGTAAAATGCAACAACTTACCTCAACTGAAAAACATCAAGAATTACTTTAATGGCCACATCCCACACATTGCTCTGATGCTTGGACTTAAAATATGACATTGCCTTTATCACATTATGAACAGGAAACATCCAAAATGACGCAGATGATTGGTATACAAAACCATTAAGGCTATCGTGTGGCTGTTTAAAAGCAACATTATTTCATTGAACAAGGCTACAGTCAATTTGCCTTCAGTCTACACTGTGAACAAAATCTGGTGTAACATCTTACAAGTAAAGTAGCACAAAATAACTCCATAGATCAAAATTAAATAAAATGAAGAAAACAAGCCAAATCTCATTAAGATGAAAGTAGAAATATTCTACCTGTTATCAGCCATTTGCTGCCATGCTGGGACTATCTGAAAAGGAGATGGTGGTGGAAACAGGACAAAGCACCAAGCAGAAAGAGGAGAAAAAACTATGTAAGGTAAGATGTGAGGCAAGTACAATTTAATGAAGAGAGGATGAATTACCTTGGAAAATAAGTTTAAATATTAATTTAAAATGACTATTCAAGAAATGGAAACAGTGATATATAATGTTTGCAACTGGGAGTGTCAGTATGGTTTGTGATGTAAAATGCTTGCAACTAGGATTATGCCGGTGTGGTTCATTTTCATTTATATAACTGTATGATTGCCTATGTCGTAAGTGATGGTGGTTTAATAAATGTGTTTCTTATTTAAAAAAAGGGACAGGAATTGAATAATTTATGCAATGTTGCTTAGGATATATGATCACCATCATCTTTCGGCTGTTCCCGTTAGGGGTCGCCACAGCTGATCATTTGTTTCCATTTCTTCCTGTCCTCTGCATGTTGCTCTGTAACACTACCTGCATGTCCTCTCTAACCACATCCATAAACCTTATCTTAGGCCATCCTCTTTTCCTGTTACCTGGTAGCTTCATCCTTAGCATCTTTTTCCCAATATACTCAGCATCCCTCCTCAGCACATGTCCAAACCAACGTAAATCATGCCTCTCTGGCTTTGTCTCCAAACCTTCCAGCCTGGGCTAACCCTCTAATATACTTATTCCTAATCCTGTCCACCCTTGTCACACCCAGTACAAATCTTAGCATCTTTAACTCTGCCACATCCAGCTCTAACTCCTGTCTTTTTGTCAATGCCACTGTCTCCAACCCATATAACATAGCTGGTCTCACTATCCTCTTGTAGACCTTCCCTTTCACTCTTACTGGTACTTGTCTGTCACAAATCACTCCTGACACTCTTCTCCACTCACTCCATGCTGCCTGTACTCTCTTCTTCACCTCTCTTCCACATTCACCATTACTCTGAACTATTGATCCCAAGTATTTAAACTCATCCACCTTCGCCACCTCTACTCCTTGCATCCTCACCATTCCCCTATCCTCCCTCTCATTCACACAAATATATTCTTAGTCCTGCTGACCTTCATTCCTCTTCTCTCTAGAGCATATCTGCATCTCTCCAGGGTCTCCTCTACCTGTTCCCTACTCTCACTACAGATCACAATGTCATCTGCAACCATCATAGTCCACGGGGACTCCTGTCTGATCCCGTCTGTCAACCTGTCCATCACCATTGCAAATAAGAAAGAGCTGATCCTTGATGTAATTCCACCTCCACCTTAAACACATCTGTCACTCCCACCACAGACCTCACCGCTGTCACACTACCCTCGTACATATCCTGTACCACTCTTACATATTTCTCTGACACTCCCGACTTCCTCATACAATACCACAACTCCTCCCTAGGCACCCTGTCATATGCTTTCTCTAAGTCTACAAAAACACAATGCAACTCCTTCTGACCTTCTCTGTACTTCTCCATCAGCACTCTCAGAGCAAACATTGCATCTGTAGTGCTCTTTCCCGGCATGAAACCATACTGCTGATCACTAATCATCACATTTGATATATAGCAATATATGTGAAGTATAATGTCTGTTAATGTTAATTTAATACCATTTGACTACTTTTGTATAAATGTAAATGTGCCTATGTCACAAGTGATAATTCAATAAAGGTGTTTAAAAAAGAAATGGAAACAACACTGGGGATATAGGCATACATTTTATAGGAAGAGACAGAAAAATAAATAGGTAGTGTAATGTAACTGAATTTGAATACCAGAGCTCAGGATATAAGGTGGACACACAAAGGGGGATTTGGTATACTTGGGGTGCTGGTATAATTGTGATAACTGAAAAAGAAATGAGAGACTAAGTTAGATGGGTACTGAAGATAATACCATTGTGAAAAAAAGAGAGAAGAGAAGGTACTGCCATCTGTATTTATTAAGAATGCCTTTGTTTAGAAGAGTACAGAAATCTGTATAGAACTGAGTTGGAGATATTATAAATGATGAAAAGGAAAATCGAATTAATAAATGTGACCATTGTGACTTTGCAGACAGCTTAATATGTATTATATATAGGGCTAGCCTTGGAGAGAGAAAAAAAGCACACTACATGGCTTGAACTTGTCACATATTAAACATACCTTGTAGGATTCACATTGTGGAACACAAATTGTACTGCAGTGCTGAGACAGACAACAAAAACAACTGAAAGAGGAGTCCACAAAAAAGAAAAATACTCTGTACAGATGTCTCAGAAATGCTGATCTGTGTCAAAAATTCAACGGTTAGTCCCTTCTTGGCCGAGCTCCTCTTTTTTTCTCTTCTATACCATTCTGTCTGCACATTATGGCCTTCCTACCACAAACATTTCTTCTCTCCTCATCCACTATCATCATGTTGATGACAATGTACATCATCAGCCTATAATGTTATACAATTCATTACTTCCTCCAACAATATGCAATGAAGCTATGAAATGCTCTTAAATTTGTCCTCATGCAGAATGTGAATCTTTATGGCATTATGTTTTATTTATATCTTGTTTTCTTACTCTTTACAACTTGTTTTGTCTATACCTTACTCTCAGTGTTATAAAGTTGAGTTTGCAGAAAATCCCTGTAAAAAATTATGGCTTCATGGACTGTCACCTGCTCTGCATTTTGAAAAAATCAAACTTTGATGGCCTGTATTAATTCCCATAATTTTACAAAGAAAACAGACACTTCATCCAAGTTACAAAGTTAGAGGCCAGGGCATCCAGCAAGGGTCACATCCAATGTATGTGTGTTTTAAAACAGACTATCTGTTAAGTGGAATCCATGTAAGATGAAGAATGTGTTTTATATTTGCATCCGTCTAACATATCTCCCATTCATACCTTTCAACCTCTTAGAGCAAGAAATCTGGACAAAGCCAAAAATAATGGGGGACAAAGGCCCAAAAATAGGGACTGTTTTAAATTTTGCTCTTACAAACTTAAAAGGTTGGTAGAATAGCAGGTTTTACATTAATATGGATTTTCTGAAAGGTATGAAGTTTGAAACTAATATAGATATCATTTTCTTACTTCAGTCTTCAATGATTTGCTCAAAAAACAAAATTTTATGAGGAACAGACCAAAAATATGAGGCAAAAATCTGAATACTCTGTGAAACTTTGAACAGTTGGCAGGTGTGCTCTCACTGAATTTTCAAATGAAGGTGGCCTGTTTTACAGATGTTATATTTTTAATTAAAAAATTCATGGAGTAAGTTATTTTAATGAGAGGAAGGAAATTATTTTTCCTGATTGTTATTTTGTTCTGTATGAGAGCTAGACAGAATTCCTTTAAAGCAAACTTTGCAGGTATACAAATCATGAGTCACAACTTTCAAGCTGTGAACTATGGCAGGAAAGTTTCAAAATAAGCAAACAACTAAAGTTAACATAACTCTCAAGTATTACTGGTAAACTTCAGTACAAGCATTGAGTTAAATTGAAGTGAAAGTGTTTTTTTTCTTTGTTTTTTTTTTTTAGCACATGCAATGGTAAATCCAAACAGATGCATTCTTTTATTCCAATGTGGTACACTGAATACATATTTCTTTATTTGTTGGTTGCCCTATTCATTACTAGGTTTATAGGTGATTACTGGGCTTATTTCCATAGGGGCCTTTTTAAACTTAGCCATGCTTTCCTAAATGTGTTTTTGTTGATTCGGATGTATGCTTAGGGTTATTGCCGTGTTGAAAGGTGAAACTCCTCTTCATCTTCAGCTTTCTAGCAGACGCCTGAGGGTTTTGGGTGAAAAGTGACTGGTATTTAGACCTGTTCATAATTCCCTCCACCTTGACTAAACCCACAGTTCCAGCTGAAGAAAAGCAACCCCAAAGCATGATACTGCCACCACCATGCCTCACCATGGAAATTGTATTCTTTAGATGATGCAAAATGTTGTTTTTGCGCCAAATGTATCTTTTGTAATTGTGGCCAAAAAGTTCAACCTTGGTCTCATCAGACCATAACACATTTTCCCACATGCTTTTGGGAGACTCAATGTATTGTTTTGCAAATTTTAGCCAGGCCTGGATGTTTTTCTGTGTAAGAATAGGCTTCCGTCTTGCAACCCTACCCCATAGTCCAGACATATGGAGAATATGGGAGATTGTTGTCACATATAGTACACAACCAGTACTTGCCAGAAATTGCTTTCAGCTCATTTAGTGTTGCTGTGGGTCTCTTGGCAGCCTCCCTGACCATTTATTTTCATCAATTTTGGAGGGACATCCAGTTCTTTGCAATGTCACTGTTGTCCCATATTTGCTCCACTTTTTGATAACTGTCTTCACTGTGTTCCATGGTATATCCAATGCTGTGGAAATTTTTTTGTACCCTTCTCCTGACTAATAGCTTTCAACAATTTGATCCCTTTGATGCTATGTAAGCTGCCTGTGAACCATGGTTTTGTTGTAGTAGGCAACTGAGTAAATGTCAGGAAAATCCTACTAGGACAGCTGAACTTTATTTGGGGTTAATCAGAGTCTCTAATTGATGGCAGGAGTGTACCCAAGAAGACTGAATGCTGTGATTGAATTGGGGGGGGGGTGCTTCAATGGGGTATTGGTTTGGGGGGGGTGCACACACGGCAAGGTGTTGGTTTGGAGATGTGCATACTTGTGCAACCAGAGTATTGTATGTTTTTTATTTTTTTGTATTTTTTTTCCCCTAACAGATTTGCTTGTTTTTTTGATTGAGTTGTGCAGGTTGTCGGTCACATTGAAGGTAGGAAAAGTTTTGAGGTGATTTGTTGTGGTCTCGTTTTTTTGTGTCACAGGGGCCTGGCATTTAACAGAGGTGTGTAGACTTTTTATTCCCACTGTATGAAGATGAATAGATGATCCATAAGGTATTTATGGTTCCGGCTGGGAGCCAGTCACTACCAATTCAGAGTTCGGACCTTTGGTCTCACCACAGACCTCAGGGTTTTTCCAAGTGCATGGCAGTAATAGCAGCTCACATGAGACTGCAAGGATTCCAGGTGTTTCCATATCTAGATGACCGGCTCATTTCTGCTTCGACTGTGCATCAAATTGATAAGGGCAAGAGACCAGGTTCTCCAGACTTGTTCTCTTCTGTGGATAACCATAAACTACAAAAAGTCCAAACTAGAACCAACTCAGACTTTAGAATTCATAGGAGTGATTCTCAACACAAAGTTAACCATGGTGTAACTACCACTGTTGAGTTCAGACCATAAGATCACAGGTCAGAACATAATCTGCAGTATGAAGATTTCAGCCCACCTGGTAATTCAACCTCTAGGATCAGCGCCAGCTGTGATAAAATTAGTACCTTTGGCCAGATTTTACATGAGAATACTTCATTGGATGGTAGCCACACAATGGTCAATACTTTAGCAACCCATGTCTTATCAGATACAAATCACTCAGGCATGCAAGAGAGATCTCAGGTGGTGGATTCTATCAGATCAGGTTCTACAAGGCTCTCTGTGTATTCCCCCTCAGCCCAAGGCCATAGTCACTACAGACGCTTCCCAGCTGGGGTAGGGGTGGGGTGTTTTCTGGGGAAAACAATCTAAGGCACTTGGTCCCCCGAAGAGGCCAACTTGCATATCAGTGTCCTAGAGATGAGAGTAGTGCTTTTAACATTGCAGGCCTTCCAGGATGCTCTCCCCTTAGGGACAATTGCAGTTCAAACAGACAATGTGTCAGTAGTTTGGCACATCAACAAAAACGAAGGGACCAGATCTTACCCCTTGTTTCGAGAAACTCTCAGTGTGTGACAATGGGTGATCTCATCCAACCACTGTCTCATAGCAATGCACATTCCTGGGAAATCCTATTGTGATAGCACACAAACTGACACAGGTACATTCTTCTACCTCACAAATGGTCCCTCAACAAGAATGCCACGGAAATGATTTTCCGTCAGTGGGGCCAGCCTTGCTGCTATCTATTTGCTTCCCCCAAACAACAAATGCAGCAACTACTTTGCCCTACTTCCTCTGTAGGGGACTCGCTGAGGGATGCTCTACATCACGATTGGCCCACTGGTCTACTCTACACTTATCCACCCATTCTGTTAATTCCAAAATTCCTACAGAATGCTGACATGTTGAAGAGCAAAGTCATCCTCATTGCACCCTTCTGGCCTTGACAGATTTGGTTCCCCTACCATTGGCATCACTTGTTTCAACAACCTTGGATTCCGGATCTGACACCATACCTCCTGTGTCACCCGATAGGCATGATTCATCCAGATATAACCAACCACGGGTGGACTGCCTGACTTCTGCAGTTCCATTAATAGTCAGACAACCTATGCTGTCATTACCTGTCCATCAAATATTTTTATCCTCCCATAAACCTACTACCAGAAAACTCTACTCCAACAAATGGAAGAGGTTTGTTTACTGAGCTCATCAAAAAAGATTGAACATTTGTCAGCCCCAATACACAGCATCCTTGAATTTCGGAAGCATCTTTTTAAAGAAGGAGCTAGTGCATTTACTGTTTAAAGTTAAGTTAGCAGCGATATCAGATTTTCAGACTGGTTTTGATGGTTCTTCTGCCGCATCTCATAAATTGAGCAAAACCTTCTTGAATGTCACTCTTCTTCTGAGTCCCTCTTTTAAAGATCCTACTCCTCCATGGGACCCGAATCTGGTATTGCAGACTCTTACTTGGTCCCCCTTCGAACCAGCAGTGACATGTGACCTTAAACACTTTCTTTGGAAGATGATTTTTCTGGTAGTTATTACCTCTGCCAGATGAATTTCTAAGATTCAAGCCTTGTTCTCTAAACCACCATACTTGATTTTTCACAAGAATAGGGTGACATTATGGACTAATGCATCCTTTCTTCCTAAGGTGGTGTCAGAATCTAAGTCAGTTCATTAATTTACCAGTATTCTTTCATAAATTTGCTAACAAAGCAGAATACATGTTGCATTTATTGGATGTCCACAGACAATTACGTTTTAACCTGCCTTTTAACAAAAGACATCAGAAAAATTGACCAATTGTTTGTTTCTTTCGCAGAAGTAAAATTGGGAAAACCAGTTGGAAAAGTTACATTATCTAAGTGCCTATTTTATTGTATTTCATTTGTTTATAACAAATTGGGGATTACTCAACCAAAACCGTTACGGGCCCATTTAGCTAGATCCACAGCCACCTCTTCAGTATGTCAGTCCAGAACGTCCATGGATGATATATGCACAGCAGCAGCTTGGGCTACTCCCCATATTTTTATTACTAATTTAATATTTCTAAATATTTAATTTAATTTAATTAAATAAACTTACACTCTTCCATCTTTTCAAAGCAGCAGTACCTACTCCTCTGTTCTCTATTTCTGCTTCAGATAATACCCCCATCCTCCCCATCACACAAACCAAATTAATAGGGGGTCATTATTGACAATAATATGAAATTTGACAAACACATAGCTCATGCAATAACCAAAGTCAACAAAAAACTAAGTACTCTACAGATGTAAAAACTTCCTAACCAGCAACAGTAAAGTTACCCTAGCTCGTACCCATCTTCTCGCTACCTTACTGTATGCTTCTCCCGTTCTAATTAATCTAAACAAGAGCAATTTAGACAAGCTATCAGTACGCTGCAACAAAATAACAAAATTCGCCACAAACTCCTTCTACTGCACTCACCACTGTCAAGTCCTAAAATAGCTTTCCTGGCTGGAACTCCCTAACACTTTAGCTCTAAACCAACTTCTTCTAGTTCACCAAATACTGTACCAACCTGACAAAACTCCAGCCTTACAAAACCTGATCACTCTCTACTCCAGTAACCGAGATCTTAGATCCACTAACAAGGCACTAATCACAATCTCCAAAATCCATTACAGCTCTGGTAACTCCCTGTATTCTAGCAATATTGCCAAGACTTGGAACTCCCTACCACTACAAATCAGGGTACAACCTAACAAAACCATCTTCAAATAACAGCTTATTTCCCACCTAAACAACTCCTGGACATGCAACAGATGAACTATATATTATCACACATTACCTGTAACTGCCTAGCACCTGGCTAACATATTGTAACTCCTTTCCCCTACCCACTATCCAACCTCCTCTTTAAAACTCCCACAGATGCACTACATATTATCACAGGTTACTTGTAACTGCCTAGCACCTGGCTGACATATTCTAACTCCTTTCCCCTAGCCACTATCCAACCTCCTCTTTAAAACTCCCAAGAAAGAAAATGGACAACACAGATGCAACATTATGGTGAGTACATAACTTCTTTTTATTTGCCAGTTTGCATTTTGTAAACTGATAGGCAATTTGATTGCAAGTGAAAAATGTGAAAATGTCCCTGTACATGTTTTGTACTAACACTAACATAAGCACAGCTCAGTGTTTTTGGAAGTTTTTTCAGAGCTTTGTCACAGTTACAAACTATCCCAGCAGTCACATGTGAGCTTGCTATGTGAATAGTTTTCTTTATCTTGTGGCTTCCTTTTTGAAAAACTGATCTGTTTTACATTATGCTGGGTTATCTGTCGTGCACAGCAGGGGCTAAAACAAATGAGAAAAACTGGTTTAAAAAAATAGAACAAATTTAAACAGCAGTGGCCAGGGTGGGCGGTGGTTGATTATTTTTTTAAACTTGTTGTTTGAGAGTAAAACATTTGGTCCAGTCTTGAACTTTGCTACTTAACTTGGAGAGGAGAAGGTCATTAATGCTGTAGTCTCTGCCTTCTGCCCACAACTTATAAAGGTTTATTGTGGAGGGAAGGTGGGTCAGACAGAAGCTGGTAATGTTGGAGATATGAGCAAGTTGAATATAAGGCATTGTGCAGTTTGGGTGTAAGGCATACTGCAGTTTTGTTTGTTTTGGCTTTGTTTTAACCAAAATCAGACTTGGAAAACAATTGGTTGTAAATGCATATGCTGATAAAAGTGATGTTATGCTGTTGAAGTTGCACTTTATTTTTGCAGATAGGTGGAGTTAACACAGCTGGTTACTTTGGCTTTCAACAGCTAAAATAATATGTAAGACAATATTTAAGGAAACTTGCATTATGTATAAAAATATTAGAATGGAAAAGGAAGACAAAAAGAAATCAAATGACTTGGAGGAAATACATGAAACTAGACAGACTGAAGTCTGTATGATTTTATATTATATTCTTGGAAAAAAGTATATTAAAGCTGTTAAGATGTGTGTCCTGCAGTTTGTGTAACCTGACTGGTAAACAATGAAAATAAAGTATAAAGTGTAGGAGAAAATGCAAAATTTAAAGAGTGTAAGAGAAAATGCAGTATTTAAAGAGTGTAGCTCTCTTCTATGTTAGCTTTGTTGGTTAATGAGTTAGGTGTATTGCTACTACATCAAGGATGAAATGTATGGTTTTAGACTTATTTATTGCCTGTTCTTCTGACAGACCATGCACCTATCCCCCTAATATGCATCTCCCATTTACTTCCCACCTTTCTATACCAGACAGTAGGGTTTGTGAGTTAGTGGTGGCTGGGCTTCATGTGTGGCTTATCAGACATACTGCATTTCTAACAATAACCCTCAAATGTGTGTAGCGATGTTAGTGTATGTATGCCTCTCCTATATGTGCACACACCAGGATGTCTTCTAGCATCTGTAAAGTATTTACAACCCTTTTAGTTATCTTTTGGTGTATGCAAGGAAGTATTTCAACAGTTTATCATACTAATCCTTCCTGCCTTGAAATAGGCAAGCTAACGTTCAGCCATTTGTGTCTTTTTCCACCACCATGGGCTGCCTTCTGAAACCCGGTGTAGATATGCTCATCAGAATGCTCAGCAAACAATACAGACTCTGGACGTATAACTGACCTGTGTTCCACCAGTGTCCCTCATTGACAGGGGTGACATGTGCTGACTGAGGTTTCTTTTTTGGGGATAAACTCTTGGCTAGGCGTGTAAGGGCCCCTGGGCCATTAGCCTAGTAACCTCCTATGATCCTATGATTTGACACCATGGGTTAATTTTAGGGGTTGGATATCGGCCTAGACAATGGGAGGTCAGACTGCCACTAGTATAAAAGGCATAGATGTTAGACCAGGGGTAAATGTCCAGTTCCCTACCAACTGGTCCAAGTTATGCTTGAATTTAAGTAAAGAACTGTTCCAGAGGATGGGTAGTCTCTGAGACACCCACCTGTCCCTCCAGCATGTCATATTTATATTGCAGATGAGGTTTAAGTGCCTAGATTGGGAATTTCTGCTATTTGTTTTGCGGATGTGTAACAGGTCCATCAGAGTGGGATCAGATGATATTTTGTAGGTCAGCCTTAGATCACTGTGCAGCAGTTTGTAGGGGACCGAGTACAGGAATAGGGCTTTGAGCTGGCTCACATAAGGACATGTTGTTTACAGCCTGTATTATTTTTGTGAGGAGCCACTGTGGACACTCCAGCTGTTACAAATGCCTAGACAGATACATACTGAAGGATGCATTGTATTCAATGATTTGTCTGATGGGGGCCAAGTACAGCAGAACAATGACATCCTTAGACCTAGATGCCATAACATTACTTATAAGTGTGCAATACAGAATGATTTTCTCACCACTGTAGACATATGATGGTCAAAGGCCAGGTTACTCTCTACATCTGTCCCTAAATCCATGACCACTGGGTCTGCTCTTAGGGGTGTGTTATTAATGTGGCAATTTTCAGGAGTGGCCATTTTTCCAAATGATACTGTTATGGATTTCTTTCCATTGAGTTTTAAACCACAGTTTTGGCACCAGTTATTTGTTTGTGTCAGGCCTCCTTGAAGGGTGTGTGTGTGTGCATGTGTGTCTGGAGGATTAGATGACTGTGCCTTATTTACAGTCGCATGCACATTTTGTCATCCAGTGGCTCTTGACGTTGGTCTTGACTTCAGTAGTAGTAGTAGATGCCAAAAAAGGAGTGGCCCCAGCAGCATTCATGATAGACTCAACTAGTGAATCGCCTCTTTGTGGAGGTAGCCTCCATTATCCTAACTTTTTACTAATATGGGTTTATGCATAATTTAGTGACTATCTACAATGCACGAGTGAGGTATTATGTCAAATGCTTTTGCCAGGTTAAGGTAGGCAGCGTGCACCATTTTGCCCTTGTCCATCACTTTAGTGACATTCTCAAAGTCCAACAGATTGAGAAGGCATATCTTATCCTTGATGAAACCAAACTATGTTGGATCCAATGTCTGTGGGTTTTCTATATCATTGTTTATCATGTCCATGATGACTCTTTCCATAACTTTGCATTTGAGATTAATAAGACATCTGGGTCTGTAGTCGCCTGGATTTCTATATGCCCCACCACCCCACCTTGTGTACAGGAATAACAGTTGCAGTCCACCAATCTCTTGGCACTATGCCTGTCTGGAAGTTATGGTTGAATAGTGACTTTAGTGGGCTTGATTGGTCATGTTTCATAATATTTAGGAGGTGTCATGGGATATTATTGTGGCCCACTGGTGCAGTGGTCTTAGGGCTGTGGAGAATTCATTGAAGACCTGCTCACTAGTGATAGTTGGGGAAGTTATGGCTGAGCGTATTTCCTGAGAGGTAATTGAGGGAAAGTGGGGTAAATCTAGAGCTAAATTTGCCACCCAGTAGATTTTCTATGTCCTCTGCCTCACTGCAGGTGGCACCATTCACAATTAGTTAGGCACACTGTTGTGTGTTGCACTTGATGTTCTGGTGAAAAGCCTTGTGGTTGTCTTTTACCTGGGAGGCTATTTTTACCCCAAGTTTGGCTTTGGTAAACTTGATCAATCCCATGAGCTGCTTGTTTAGATTGATTAGGTAGTTATTACTTTGCTGAGCATAGCCGTTTCTACTTTTGGCCATAAATTTCTTTCTTTTACTTTACCAGTAGACAAGTTACCAGTAGCGTACAACAAGGATCTGTGCTGAGCCCCCTACTATTTGGAATCTATTTCTCTGAAGTCCAGGTGAAAGCAGATGGCCTGTGGCTTACCAAGTTTGCTGATGATTGCAAACTGGGTGCAATCATTGAATCCCCAAACACTAACTAACACAGACAAATGATTGGTGCCAAAGCAATAGACTAAAACTTAAAGCAAAAAAGTGCAATATTATCCCCTTTGGGAAAAGGGGGTCCCTGCAAATGACAATATTGACCGCACCCCCCCCCCAAGCTCAAACCCAGTGGTGCGAGATTTGGGAACACAGGTTGATAGCAATCTAAACTTTGATCAGCATGTGTCCACAGTGGTAAAGAAAGCTTTCTACATTGCTCACCTCATAAGTAAGGGCATCGCATCCAAGACTAAGGATGATATAACTCTCCTGTACTCATCCCTCATCAGACCACTAATATAGTACAATGCTTCCTTTTGCATGTACCTCACCAGACACCTGCAGCAGCTGGAGAGGCCACACAGGTTTCTCACCAAGAAAATTCAGAGCCTCCAAAACATGGCCTACATGTAAAGAATGAAAGCCCTGCCACTGTAGTCTGTATCCTACAGGCTGCTGAGAGGCAACTTGTGCCTGGCCTACAGAGCAGTCTCTGACCCTGCCCTAATGGAAATGCTACATACCCGCAAATCAAATGGTACAAGAATCAATTGCTCCAGGGATCACAAACTAGCCTGTGACATTAACAGAACATTCTGGAGAGACAGATACATTTCCCAGAGATTGCCACTCCTCTGGAATAAACTCCCAATACACATGAAGCAGAACTCATTTAATTGCAACTTAGACAATTGTATGAGAGACTGCAAATTCACCCCAGCTGGGGCTGATCATAGATTAGATGGTTGTTATTCACACAGCCAGTCAAGGTCAGCTAGGGTATAATATGGTTAGGCTTGTAAAGGCCATAGGGCCATTAGCTTATTAACCTCCTCTGAACCTATTAATGCTGGGATTCCACCAGAGTCGCTAATCTTTTCGGTTGTTCTATGCTTATTTCATATAGGTACAACTGTCTCTATGCAGCTGCTTTCATGATTGTACAAGATTTCTCTGAACAGTTCTGCATAGGTAGCTGTGTTCTCACATCTGAGGGCAGCAGTGTAGCAAGGGTTGGGTGAAGGAGACAACTGCTCCAGGTTCAAAGTGTTAGGGAGTGCAATTGTGAAGTCTGCAGTACTTTTCTGTACCAAAATATGCTGGTATAGAAAGTCATTTGAGTTCCGTTTTTTTTTTTTTTTTTTTTTTTTTGGTCTGGTGGCTGTGATTGGCTGCCATATTGCAGATAGCCAGCCATACAGTAAGCCAAGGAACTTTTTTCCTCCTCTACATTTGAGAGCTGGGGCATATGGATTTGGTGGGGAGTTACTGGCAGATTTACTCTAGGAAGCCAATCAGTGTGCTACAGTACTCCAAAGACTTTTTTTTTTTTTGCTATTCACTCGAAGAGCTGGGAGGAGGTGGTGCGTGGAATGGCTGCGGGACTGTAGGAAGACAATCAGCTTTCTCTAGCAAACTGAAGGTTTTTTTTTTTTTTTTTGCTCTTGAAGAGAGGAGAGGGCAAGGCACAAATTCATAGGACTGGTAGAGGGCATTAGATGAGCCAGCTACAGGTCTGTTTGGGGAGGGGGCTTGGAATCTTAATAGGGTGTCAACCATACAAAAACACCGATGTGCAAATTGACTGACAAGATGTTTATCAGACAAAAAAAATCTTAGTACAAATTTCTAGACTATGCATAATACTTTACCAGATTATCCCTTTGTGTTATTTGCAGTGGAGAAAAACATATTCTTGGGTATACTTAAACCTAGGAAAGATTCAGTACCATGCCATTTGAATTCAATGTATCCCTAAAATGCTGTTAATGATTTACGCATGTTTTTGCATCATTTTAGTTTAGATTTAAAGTATCCTTATATGACTAGTAGAGAAAAATACTTCTCTTTGTGTATGGACACTGCACAGATAAAGTTTTTCTTTTCGCCTTCATTCAGGTGCCCATATATCGAAGATGGTACTGTTGATATAGTCGCAGATGGTATTTCAGATCAAAGCCTGTTTTCATTCCTAATCTTCAGATTCAATGAGGATCTGCAAAGGCTATATCTACACTGCCAAATCCACCTATGTGATTCAATCCTAGGCTCATGTACAAGGGTAAGTCATAAACAGTACCCACCATATCACAAACACGTATTTTTGAAGTGGGCCTTAATTTATTAACACTTGCTCAATGAATGTATACTTTATCTAAGTCTGATTAATAACTGACCATTTTTAAATCTATGCTAAAACAAACTAATTCTGATAAATGAAAAAAATGACAAGTATATATCTAATTTCATTAGAAGGAAATAGTTGAAATAAGTGCTTAAAAATAAATGTAAAATACCATTTGCAATAGTTACCTTACCAAGAAGCATTAAGTTTTCACTATGAGTGCATTAGTGCTTGATTATTTCAAAATGAAGGATACCATCATTTCAGTTTCAATATATCACTCTCAGCTTTCAAGATGGACCTGTTTTCTTTGTGTAGAATTCTCTAGAGCATCAGGTGCACTCTGATGTAGAATTCATCAAAATAGCCTGGTTCACTTGTTCTACAGCAGACCACTTTTTGTGTAATCTTGTGCTTATCAACATAATCATGAAACTCAAACCCAAACAAATCCTACTGCAAAAAACTTTAGAAGAAAATGGCAAAGAAAAGCAAAATATAACCAAGATGGACTCCTTAATAAAGAGAAACTTGAGCAAGATGGAAAGCTGATATAAGCACAAGGAACAGCCAAGTTATGAAAAGTTGTGTCTATAGCAATGTTGATGGTCATTTCAGTCTTTAAATCAAGATTTTTGAAACAGAAATGGCTAACAGCAGACTGTAGAAAGATGACTATCTCTCTCTCTCTCTCTATATATATATATATACATATATATATATATATATATATGGATTCCATACACTTGGTCGAATTTCATTTGGTCGAAAATGATTCCAGGCAGTTCACTTCAATGAAAGCTCACTTGACTGAAAGCTCACTTGGTCAAAGTTCATTTGGTCGAAAATGGAATGTAGCCCCTGCCCTACTGCAGTGCAACCCTGGAGTGAGAATATTAAATAAAGGGGGTGTGGGGGGCATAGCCCCACATTATGCTAATAGTTTTTACTAAAGATATATATATATATATATATATATATATATATATATATATATATATATATATCAATGCATTTCTAAAGGATATACCTTCTTATAACAGTGAATACATTAAAATTATGTAGGGGCTATGCCCCCACACCCCCACATCCCCCCTCATTTAATATTCTCACTCCGGGGTTGCACTGCAGTGGGGCAGGGGCTATATTCCATTTTCAACCAAATGAACTTCGACCAAGTGAGCTTTCAGTCAAATGAGCTTTCATTGAAGTGCAATGCCTGGAATCATTTTCGACCAAATGAAATTCGACCAAGTGTATGGAATCCATATATATATATATATATATATATATATATATATATATATATATATATATTTATTTAATTTATTTTTTTTACTGCTATCAGTCATCTCAAAATGCTTTCCAAAGCATACATAGCAAAGAAAAAAAAGAGGAAAAATGATGGTGTGCCTTATTTAGCAGTAAATAAAAAATAAAATTCCAGAAAAGCAACTGATCTGAAGATTACACAGGATGAGAAAGAAAACATTTAAATATTTTTAAGCAAAGAATAATTGTAGTTTTTATACCCCAAACATTAACAGGTAATCTCTTTCACTTTCAGTACACAAACACACACACACACCCACCCATCTCTGCACACTTCTGTCATCTGTCAAATATTGTCAGGATGTCATAGTTTTCGTAAATTGAAAGCTGGTCTCATTTCCTAAATCACAGTGTATTAGTCCTGATTCCTCTTACTTCATCATTAAGTCTCTGACACTTCATCTTCCCACACCAGCCACTACTGCTTGTGCTGTGTACATATCACTATTAATATGCGACATCTTTGGTGCCCTCTGAAACCCACCCCTTGCAACTGCACAGTAAACATTAGTGGCATCAACTGAAGTCTGCTAGCTTTGGTGATGCATTTAGGAAGGCTGATGTACCCATTTACTCAGTCATCCCACTTGGTTGGATAAATGAATGGGAGATCACTATAACAATGTTCTGTCCTTGGTCACTTGCCTCTCTCTCTGTGTTCATCCAACCCCATCTGGAATCAGTAAAGATAAAAGGTACAAATGTGACTGTCAGCAGATGTATAACACACTAATGAGCAACCCTCTAAAGTATGATCACAAAGTGCATTCATTGTGCATTTTATACTGAGTTACCTTCAAGAATTCCCCTTACTCCAAGATGCAGTGATCTCAGAGTTAGTGTATATGATCAGCAAGGAAGTAGAGGTCACAGCCCCCCTCTCCTCATTAAGATTTATGTAAAAAGTCATGGATATTTAGAAGTCATGTAGCTGAAACAATTGTGTGTCCTTTAAGGGTCATCAGCATATATCCTATAGGCCTCCACTACAAGAGGTTTAAAGTATGACACAGTGAAGAATATAGCTTGCCTGAGTCTTCCTTGCAGTTTTTATTGAATGGTTTGTCTATGTAGCCTGGGCTGTCAGTCTGCCGAGAGTCTACTCTGTATAGGATTTTAAATGTTAAATTTTGTGACTTTGTTGGGTGCCATGACCTTGGGAAAAGAACAAAGCAGGTAACACTGAGCGAGTCGGTCTTGTGTGACTTGGGAAAATGTAATTGGTTCATCTGTAAATTCAATAGTTTTCCTAACCAATAGTCAGCATGGATCCGCATAATAACTGTACCCACAAGCCTTCCTTGAAAAATGTGGAATTCAAATATAGGCTTCCCTGTTGTCAATTCATTAGCAGATCTCACAACAGATGTACAGTGCACTCCACTTCCTACTATTTTTAATGACTACTGAAAGGCAAACGTAGATGCACAAAGTATATAACATGCATGTTTTACATGCCTTAGATATATATTATTAAGATCTAGAGAAATTATGACTAAAGCACTCAACTGTTCTAACATACCTCAAAAAATTTTAACTTTCTCAATCCAGGTTCTATCTATAGAAAGGGTTGGTTTTTCTATGTCACTTTATTAATAATAAAAACAGCAAGGTTAACGGAGAGTACAAATCCACTGTACGAAGTTGTTGTGTCCTTAACGCACTTTTTATTTGTTAGACAAAAGACGTTTTCGCTGCAAACTCAGTTGTAGCTTCCTCAGAGAGTAAAAAACAATGTGAAGTTAATTTTTTAAAAACAAAAAAGAGCGCCAAAACTTGAAGCGCTTAAGTTTTCTAAAAGGTGTAGTACATAAAAGATTTATATAGTACAAATAAATTAAAATGTTATTCTCATTTAGATACAAAAGGTATAAAATTCAAAGCAACAGTTGTTGTTGAAGGTGTTGTGACAAATAAACAATGACAACATACATAAGCGTTACATCCCAAATTAGGACTTTTTAAGATGTTTATGTTTTTTGAGGTAGTAATTTTTTATTTTCTATAGTGACAAATTCCATATTATGAGCCGAGCAAGTTGATTACGCTAACCAAAAAGAGTTAGAAAATGCTCATCAACTTGTATTATGCAAATTTGTTAAACTGAAACTTGAATCTACAAAAGTAGACCAGAGAAACAAGAAATTAAGACAGTGTGAATGTGTATTTAAAAGTCAATAATCGACTCAAAAGTTTCGACTTCAATGAAGTTAATTCTCTGGATTGTGCAACAGAAAACTCTAATGAACATCTCAGTGATCTTATAAGAGTAAACAAGAGGTATGCTCGTCTTGTTAAAAGTGTATCAAAATTACCGACCAAATGGTCAAAAAGTTTATTTAAGGGAAGCACATTGTGGAGAAGCAACTCATCCGAATGGCCAGAAGCAGGTTCGTGCAAGATGTGTAGACTATATATTACCACATAGAGAAAATATATTGTACAAAAACAAGCACAGGGTGTATACTGAGTAGGAAAAAGATTTCCTGGAACATGTAAGAAAGAATACCACCCTTTGTGTCTACCTTCCAACCCTAAGTGTGTTGCTAAAAGAACTGATCGAGAGAATAGTGAGCTGACTGATTAAGACTACCTGATGGATACTGAATATGAACTGTGTGCATAAATGTAAATGAAAAGGGAAAAAAGGGGAAAAAAAGGGGGGAAAGCATGTGTGTATCCAATCATAACCAAATTAATAGTGCAGGGCAAGAGAAAAGTTCCTACTAAGCCATGAACAAAAAATTCATAAAGAAGTTTTTAAAAATTTTTTATGAATTTTTCTCGATCAGTTCTTTTAGCAACACACTTAGGGTTGGAAGGTAGACACAAAGGGTGGTATTCTTTCTTACATGTTCCAGGAAATCTTTTTCCTACTCAGTATACACCCTGTGCTTGTTTTTGTACAATATATTTTCTCTATGTGGTAATATATAGTCTACACATCTTGCACGAACCTGCTTCTGGCCATTCGGATGAGTTGCTTCTCCACAATGTGCTTCCCTTAAATAAACTTTTTGACCATTTGGTCGGTAATTTTGATACACTTTTAACAAGACGAGCATACCTCTTGTTTACTCTTATAAGATCACTGAGATGTTCATTAGAGTTTTCTGTTGCACAATCCAGAGAATTAACTTCATTGAAGTCCGAAACTTTTGAGTCGATTATTGACTTTTAAATACACATTCACACTGTCTTAATTTCTTGTTTCTCTGGTCTACTTTTGTAGATTCAAGTTTCAGTTTAACAAATTTGCATAATACAAGTTGATGAGCATTTTCTAACTCTTTTTGGTTAGCGTAATCAACTTGCTCGGCTCATAATATGGAATTTGTCACTATAGAAAATAAAAAATTACTACCTCAAAAAACATAAACATCTTAAAAAGTCCTAATTTGGGATGTAACGCTTATGTATGTTGTCATTGTTTATTTGTCACAACACCTTCAACAACAACTGTTGCTTTGAATTTTATACCTTTTGTATCTAAATGAGAATAACATTTTAATTTATTTGTACTATATAAATCTTTTATGTACTACACCTTTTAGAAAACTTAAGCGCTTCAAGTTTTGGCGCTCTTTTTTGTTTTTAAAAAATTAACTTCACATTGTTTTTTACTCTCTGAGGAAGCTACAACTGAGTTTGCAGCGAAAACGTCTTTTGTCTAACAAATAAAAAGTGCGTTAAGGACACAACAACTTCGTACAGTGGATTTGTACTCTCCGTTAACCTCACTTTATTAATAGATATAAGTAATACCTTGTAAATATTTTATTTAGTAATATTAGATAGGTATCAATCATTACAACATTTTACATGAAATTCTTCCCTTAGACATCAGTCTATATTTGGAAAATGTATTTTAAATGGTTCAATGTTTAAAATAAGACCTGGACCCCAACATAGATTATAGGCCTTCCTCCAAGAGGACACTGTCTAAGAATCCCTATCACCACTTCATAAGTCTAACTTACTTACAGATTGCTCAATAGTTTTGTCATGTTTAATTTCCAATGGCAATACATTACCATCTTTGTCCAAATCTAATCTGGAAAAAACACTTTCAGTCATAGCTTTTGCCCTCCTTAAATTACACAGTGAATTGATTTCCTGTACCCTCATTATGTTGAAGGAATGATATTCCTAAAGACATCATCCTTCAAACATTTAAATATCCTAATTGATCTCTACTCTTCTATCTGTACAATATAGAATGTAATTTCAATTTCTTAAAACTGTCTTCCTAAAATTAAAACAGAAAACCCTTTTATATTCATAGTAAAATAGTTTAACCTTTTCTAATACTGAGTACATGCAAAAGGAAATTCTGTACTCCATGACGGACTAATTTCAATTTTATAGATAGTCAGCTTTACCAAACATTCATCATGGAGACTGTTCTTAATATTCTAATGACATAATATGTATTCCACAGAATCTTATTCACATGGAATTCAAAACTAAAATTGCAATCAATTACTATACCTAAAACGTCAAGCAAATGACAGTTCCCCCATTATTTAAACTGTATGGGTACTTTAGATTACATATATATATATATATATATATATATATATATATATATATATATATATATATACCTAGTAGTCTCATAGAAACGTTCTGACCACAAATACAGAATATCTAAATATTTTGTACTTCTAATTGCTCTCCTATAGAGGTTAGATCTTTGAAGTATACTGCTTAATAATTGAAATTCCTTAGATTTAGTCCTGTGAATGCAAATTCTTGCTTCTCATACTTTTAACCAACTCACTATCCATCTATGGCATACTTACTAACATCCATTACTTTAAAGCCATGGTAACTACATGACAAGGTACCAAACTGGAGGTTTTTATCAAGATCCAGGTAGATCACATCCACTGCCATATCCTCATCCAAATAATGAATGACTTCTTAAATCGGTAACAGTCAATTGCTCTGGTGTAAAGCCATGCTGATGTATATTAAAATATAGCAACTCAGAAGAAATTCATTATCCTAATTAGGACTCTCTCAAAATATTTGCCAACTAAGCTAGCTAAACTGACTGGTCAAAAGATTTCTATATTGGATAGTGCCCCTCTCTTATTATATATATATATATATATATTCCAGCAACAAACGAATAGGAAGACACAGAGACAGCTGATATATCCAGTTCAAACATTTTACTGCAGTGCAACAAAACACAAGCACTTTTACCAAAAAGGCATCATCAGGTGTAATACAAAAGCACTAACAAACACACCCCTATTTATACAACAAATGTCACATGATACAAATTCAAATTTAAAACCACAAGTTTAAAGACACAACACATATAAAAGACATATAAATTTGATTTAAAACATGCATAAATAATACATACTAAAACTATACTTTAATACTAGTAACTACCTTCTTAGGGGTCTCTTCTTTAATTAGGTACTAATGGAACTGATTCATTAAGCCCATGTCCTACATCAGCCCTAAACCTCACTATCCATGAGGATTCCAAATCCTCAGTCTTAGCACGTATATCACCCTGCCTCACATTCTCATAAACCCTATAAATTACTAAAAATTTAAAACCATGACTAAAGTCAGTACTCAAAACATGCTTCGCCAATGCACTAACCACATTGCCTTTATTCATATGGTAGATATGTTTTCTTATGCGTTCTCTGAAGGGATGGTCAGTCTTACCTATGTAAAACTTTTTGCATACAACACAGTAAGCTAAATAAACAATATGTGAGGTATCACATGTAGCTGCTATTGTTAAATTATAACATCTACCTTGGTAGGGATGTTCAAATTTGCAACTGCTGTCAATATATACACACCAGTTGCAATGACCACATGGTTTAGTTCCAACTAAATGAGAATTCCTATTAGCATCCTTTGGGTAACACAACCTACTTCTCAGTGACCTCCTGTTCTTATGTTAAAAATGTATCAAATTTGAACATCCCAGTAATTGCTAGGGTTTATGAGAATGTGAGGCAGGGTGATATACGTGCTAAGACTGAGGATTTGGAATCCTCATGGATAGTGAGGTTTAGGGCTGATGTAGGACATGGGCTTAATGAATCAGTTCCATTAGTACCTAATTAAAGAAGAGACCCCTAAGAAGGTAGTTACTAGTATTAAAGTATAGTTTTAGTATGTATTATTTATGTATGTTTTAAATCAAATTTATATGTCTTTTATATGTGTTGTGTCTTTAAACTTGTGGTTTTAAATTTGAATTTGTATCATGTGACATTTGATGTATAAATAGGGGTATGTTTGTTAGTGCTTTTGTAATACACCTGATGATGCCTGTTTGGTGAAAGTGCTTGTGTTTTGTTGCACTGCAGTAAAAGTTTTGAACTGGATATATCAGCTGTCTCTGTGTCTTCCTATTCATTTGTTGCTGGAATTTTTACTTTGGACACAGTAAGTGAGCCTTTCATAGTGGTAGTATTTTTTGTAGTTTCATATATATATATATATATATATATATATATATATATATATATATATATATATATATTAGAATTAGGAACTTAGCAAGGTTAACATCCTTGTGAAAAGCTTTCTTGTTATTGCTCACGTATTTTCTTAGACCCAACTGATAACATATACATAAACTCCCTTATCATCTGCCTTAATGCTAAAACAGACTGTTTATAAAAAAGTAATATTCTGGGCAGAAGAATTTGTTCTTACATTCTTCTAACACCTGGTTTCCTTGTGATTTAATTTCTGATTGTTGAATTTGTTCAGAGAGGACTCATATAATTATATTTAATTTCACCAAGTAAGAAAAAGTGTGTTATCAAATACTAAAGCAATTTTGTGACAAACTATTGCACATCTCATTAACTGAAAGTACCTTAACTGTTCTAATTTTTAACAACATATTTTATAGAAAAAATTAACTGTAAAAAGTTCTTCCCAGATACTGTTTAAACTATTGTTGTGTCTAAACCAAATTACACTTAAATTCTGAATTACTAAAAGATGCATTATATAAAAACAGTTACATAAACATTTCTTGTATTATCCTGTACAGGTATAGTCATTTCTTCACAGTTCCTTTTAAATATGATTTTGTTCCAAGAAATTCCTTTGTACATGTTAAACCTCACCCCTTTAGAACTTCTTAAACCAGACTTAAGTATATCATAATCTATACTCTCCTGAATAAACAGCAACCTCATTTAATCCTACTGATTATTTACATTTAAAGCATTTAACAATAAGAGCACTAACTTTCCATATTTTGCTTTATATCTCCACCTAAGGAGAAATTAATTCCACCTCTAAAATCCTTTATTAATTTCCTTAATTTGTGACTCACAGTTTTATTAGATGAATGACTAAGATGGAATCCATCTCTTGCAAAGTAATCCCTCATGTCCACCATTGAACTCCCATGGATACGCATGGAAGTTCTCCATTTCCAAAATAAGCCTTCCTGTAGAGCCTTTTAGTTCACTAGCCTTAGATGTACAAAGGGCATCATTCCTCACAGCTGGAAAACTATACATGAAATAAATTTTGGTATCGTACTTTGCACAATTTTCAAAAAAAAAAATAGTACATGTTGTTTACCAGATTTTCCCACACCATTTCTACCACATAATACTACAACATAAAATTTATTTTTTTATTCATCTACAAATTGCTTTCCTAATGTCAACCATCTTAGCTTCATGCAACACTAAAACCACTACTCTTTATCTATGTTGGCTAAATTGATTTTCATAACTTGCACCATGGAGTCACCTACTATCAAGACATACCAAGACAATCAGCAAAGGACACCACAGAAGGGACTAAAAGCAACAATTTTAATGTAAATCGGATAAGCACCTTCGGTAAAAACCTTTTTCAAATCCAACAAATAAATGACAAAGCTACTTAAATGCAAGAAACCAACCAATCAAAATTATACTTTCAAATGACGTTTCTTTAAAACAGGTTTTAAAGGTACCTCATCATTTAATCCTGGTGGTTTATCTGCCTGCATTTCAGCAATCCACCAGAGCTCAGCATACTCTGTACAATTAAAAATATCACCACCTCTCAGGTCAATATTTAAAACCTGCAAAGCCATAAAATAAAATACTTGTGTAGGAAAATGGTTAACATTCTTAAATAAAATGTCACATGAATGTTGAAGTATTCTCTCTTTAAAACATTTATTAGTTTTACCAATATAAAAACAAACATTGGTTACATTTGGCATTATAAACAAGATGTTTAGTTGTACAGTCTGCATATAAACATGGTTCATACTTCTTAGAAAAAAATAGGATGAACAAAAACATTAGAATGGCTAATAAAAGGACATGACCTGCAAGGAAAAGAGGCTTTTCTATGACTTAAATTGTTTATATGAGAATGTGAACAGCATAATCTTTGTTTCAAATTTTTTACATTTTTATACAAAAATTTTGGTTCACTTCCTATAATACTTTTATCATCCATAATAAGTAACTTCCAATTATTTCTAATAATATCACAAATACTTCATAATACATCACTAGTATAAGAAATGGGAATTCTAATGGTATTATTCCACAAATTAGTAGAAGGATTCGTGGAAGTCTGATCCTCAGAACTAAGGCCCTTTCTCTTAGAAAAATATAGGAGTCCTTTAGTCATTCTTAAATCTGAATTCTTTCTAGAAATTGTATGATGTTCCTTATTGGAATATCCTTTCATAATTAGATTAGTAACTAAAGCCTCAGAAGCTTTAATATAGTCAGTATCTAAAGTGTGCAACCTACATTTCTAACCATCTGGCCCTTAATGAAGTTGTTAAACACATAACCAGGATGCATACTCGTGCAATGTAATAATTTGTTCTTCCAACAACTCTTGTGGTATACACTGGTATTAAACTCATTATTCTCATTAACAGAAATACATACATCCAAGTAATCTATAGACTCTTAAGAAACATTGGAAGTAAATCTTAGAAAATCTGTTGTTGTTTCTAAATAAGAGAGAAATAAATCAAACTGTTCCTTGGTGCCTCACCACAACAAAAAGACATTGTCCACAAATCTTTTATTATAAGCAATATGTTGATAATACTCATGAGTGGGTGCAACTACATGATGTTCTTCCCAATTTGCCAACACTAGGTTGGCGTAACTGTTGGCACATGAAGTGCCCATGGCCACCCCCCATTTTTGCCAGAATATCTGAGTGTTATAGACAAAAACATTATTCTCTAATATTAGTTCAAGTAACATACAAATGACTTGTGTGATACTTTCACTAAAACCACTTGTCTCTTTTAAGATCTTATATTATCTATTCCATATACATTTGCAATAACAGTAAACAAATTCTGTAAATCCAGTGTGGCCAAAAGGTAACTAGAATTACTGTGATCATTATCAATAAGTTCAAATAAGGTTTCTAAAAATGTTTCTTATCCTTGAGAACAGCTGAAGTGTGGAAGATAACATCCTTCAGTTTCTTTTCTACAAAAACTAGATGCTGGCTCCATAACCCAACCTCTACCCACAACTATGGGTCTTAGAGGAGGGTTGGTAAGGTCTTTGTTTACCTTAGGTAAACCTTTTATAACTGGAATCTTAGGATGTTGCACATACAGAAAATCATAAACATTCTTCATAATCATGCCAGACATAAACATATCATAAAAAGTATCATTTACATACATTATCATGTTATTAACTTTCACTCTGCTAATAAGTTCATAAGTGGCATCATCCTGAAGTAACTGCAACATCCTCAAATCATAATCTCGTATATCCATTAAGGCCATGCCACCTCCCTTATCTGCAGGTCTGATGATTATATTATCATTCTGCTCTAACTCCTGTAGAGCAGTAAACTCATCCTTAGCCAAATTGTGGAAGCCTGGCCTAATTTTACAATAATTTATCAACTTGGCCAAGTCAAATTCACATATTTTTTAAAAAAGTTTCTAAGGGTGGGCACAAAATAGGTATGAAAGTGCTAGGTTTTCTTAAAGTTGTACAATCAATCTCAGTCCTGGTACCATATATAAGCTTCAGTATCACATTACTAACAAATAATTTAAGATCAAGAACAACATCTGACAACTTTGAGCGAGTAGCTGGCATATAGCTAAGGTCTTTGTTGAGGACAGACAAATGTTCTTGATTCAACTCAAAATTAGATAAATTAAAAACAATACCATGGATATCATCCACAGGATCATTAATATTGCTAGTCAGTGGCTGAATGTCCTCCTTTTGTATCCTCTGCTCACAGAACAAGCAGTTTTCTTCTTGGAGAGGATTTTGACTGAAAGCAGAAGCTCTAAAAAAAGTAGACAAAATAGTCCGAACACCACTTCTAGTCTTGGGTTTTGCCTCTACTTCTCTTTCATTATCATTAGTTTTACTCACACCTCCCAATATAGATATAAAAGAAGCAGTGGGAGTAAATTCATGAGTGGAACAAGGGGGAACAAGTGTGCAATCAGCATTGGAGTTCACAGTACCCTTCTTAAAATTAGAGGCATTCATTTTCAAAAAAGTTAAATTAGACGCAAACTTCTTACATGTTTGCAGCTGATCAGAAACAACTGCAGGCCCATTATTGTTATGAACTTGGACTAATTCATCTTTCTTTCCGTCCGGTCTAACTTAGGCCATGTAAAAACATTCCCATTTTGGAAATCCTGATAGTCTCTTAGCAACTTTTTAACCTTTAGTTGTTCTAATTTAGTTTCATATGATGAAATGCTACAGTACAATTCCTCAAGTCTTCACCCACAAAACTCCTTAAAACCAAAAGTAGTTTCAATGTTCTCCGATAAAGTCTCTACATTCTTAATCAATTCTTTTTCCAAAGGTGAGAAGAAGTCAAGTAAAAGTGTAATGTATTTAAAGCTCACCTCTATGTTGAGAGTCTGCCACCTTGCCAAAAGCTCAGGATAGACATTTCCATACGTCGGCATATGAAGAATCCTGAGACTGCGTGGCACTATCTGATGATGAAGGCAAGCCTCCAGGGTTAGGTGTTGCCACTTCATACATTTCAATTTGTAAAGTTCATGTTCCAGTTCATTCAATGCTTCTCTAAAGGCCATAATATCCTCGGACACAATATCCATAGCATCATTAGGTTTAGTAAAATCCAAATTCAGCAGTGGATTGACTGGATTTTGCATAAGTCTAATAAAAGTTGTCCTATTGTTGTTAGCTTCAGGATGAGGACCAGGGCAGTAATCACATTTTATGCTTTGTCCCGCTGCCATATTATCAAGACAGGCCCTCTTTCCTGCCTTTCCTAACTTCAAAGTGTCTGAAACTTAGGTTATGTTCTTTTCATTTACCTTTTTTAGGAAAATTATTACTCTTAGTTATATTAGATGACCCAACCACTTCAACCATTTCATTTATTTTGTCTATTAAATCCTCACTATTCAACTGTACACTATTATCCTCCCTCACAGTCACTACTTCTGTTTGATTCTCAGTATCCCTCAGTGCATTTTCTACCCTAATAACATTGCACTACTTAGATATTGACATTTTTGATAGACCATATAATTTACATCCATAAACATATGAAAATCTGAATACATGCTACAAACAGCACATTTCTTAATCCAGTCCCTTTCCTTTCAATCTGATAATCAACAATGATCAAATTGTTCCCTCATACTATAAATAAGAAACAAAATAGTATAACCTACTCTCTAATCACTACTTGTCCCTGCTTGTCACACTAGTCATTTCAACTACACTTGTTTTATCTAGATAAATAGATCATGCTCCTACTATCACCATGACCAAGAACACCTAAATGAATAGTTTTTCTAACCTAAGGGTTAGGTTAACAGCCCCCCCCCCCAAGTTCCTGCTGCCTGTCAGTACTTTGTATGTCCCCTTCAAAGAAAAGGTATAACGAGTGACAGAAAAGAAAATAATGTTATACCTGTTAAAATAACTGTTTTATAAAGGTACATAGAAAACACCATGCTGTCGGTAAGCTATGCAGTACTTCTTTTACACCCCTGTGCCCACTTGCTGCTCTCCCTATTTTAACAAGAACATGCCACTATTATTTATCTTATGATACTACTTTATATTCATTGTTATGATGGTAGATTTAATATGGCTACGTCTCAACTTTAATTAAAGAAAAATCAAAATGTAATAATTGCAAAAGGTCATGTTAAGAAACATCACAACATTTAAAATATTATTGCTTTTACAAGGGGGCTTTGCCTCCTTACACCTGCCAGCTTTAGAGCTCTGCTCCATATCCCCTCTTCAGATCCATTATAGATGTCATGTCCCATTAGAATGATGTACATTATCAGTCAGAATTGTATATGCAAGTAATCCCATGGTGAAGAAATGTAAATATTTAATGAATACATTTATTTTTTCTACTGATTGCTAGAATAAAATACAGATCAGATAGTATGAATTCCCATTAATGAAGTTCCCTATTTTTTTTTTTTTTTTTTGAAAAGGCTTGATGTGTGTTTGCAAATCTCCTTTAAAGCACTAGAGTCAATTTCTTCCTGGACATTTTAAATTTCTGATGGTTTACATTTTCAGTAGTAATTCTCTGCATATTATTATTAAGACTATGCCGTACTGCAACATCCTGTGCTTCTGTAGGCTGCTTTGTGCTTACTTAAAAAACATACTTCAAGCTTCTTGAGGCTGGGATTTTTCCCTCCTGTTGTATAATCAGGACAGCAGTATATCTTCCTGCTCTGCAATATTTGTGTATGTTCCATAAGCATTTCCTATGCTTTAAGACCATTTTAACATTGTATAGTGCAGGTTTGACTGGACAGTTCAGTATCATTACTTGTTGACATTTCCTGACATTATGAACCATAAGCTGTCTTTCTGTAAAATATGAAGTTATTTTCTACAATATAACATGCTTTATTATGTCTCCTTGATGGTTGTTTTAAAGTATTGCGAGGTCTATCAAAAATCTTGGGTACAGATTAAAATTCAACCCATGACATAAAATTATTTGTTGTTGTATACTTATTTTCTAGACCTTCTTTTAAGTCTTTTATTCATTCTTGTTCTGGTTTCTGTGTTATTAAAGTGTGCAGTTGCACACAGTAGGTGTCTTGTGGTACTTTATGGCTTCAATGCCACAATGCTTTTCTGTAATTGTGTGTTCTTTTTAAGATAGATATACCCATAATTTATCATCATCTTTCAGTGACATCACTGGAAGGCTAACATACAAATATGTCCATTAACCTAAATGGCCATGACCTCAAGCATGTGCAGGGGCTGGTCACTTAAAGTCTATGGATGCACTTGCATGCTATCCCCCTGGTGATGTCTCAGACAGCTAAAATAAAATGTAAACTTCTAGGGCACTTGAGTGGTAAACTTGAATTTTACAGATTTATTTAACATACAAGCTGCTTATGTTTAGGAAAATGTGATTGGGAATGTTTCACCAACATAGAAGCACCACATATTGTGGTATGAAATGTAAGTGACTTATTGAGACTGTAAACTTTTTTCGACTTCAGCTGCTAAGTATGACCACCTTGTTACAAGAAAACAATAGTTGTCTTCAGAAGCAAAGGCATTTATATTAATTGAAGTTTTTAGAAATTAAAGTTTAACTTTTACCCAGTTAATTTCAATTGCTTATTCTGCCCTTAACTTTATACAAGAGATATTTTTGTAGTTAAAGCAGTTATAATATCCTACACAAATTGCATAAAGTTTTGATATGCTTTCATTTACTTGATACACTTTACACAACCTTGTTATTAGTAACTGTAGTTAGTAAGTTATCTTAAAACACATTTGATTCAAAATACATTAATAGCAGAATACCCTCTAGAAGGTAATGATTTGAACCAAGGCAATTTTAATTAACTTTGGACTGAGCCATTTCTAAAGAATGCAACTCTTTGTGAAACTGTTTTCTCAAACATCTTCCCATGTAACAAGATTTAAAAAGGGTATGACTAGTGAAAATTACTAATGCAAAGATCCATTAAAAACAAGCTTAAACTCTAAAAAATCACCTTAAAATTTGTTTGCACTGGGAAGAGATGGTTTAATCACAGATAAATGATTTATAAAATGAAGAGCAGGATGCATTACGTAGCACACTCTTACAAGATACTCTTGCCAAAGAATGCTATGGTATGTGTTTGCATGTTCATTTTGAGAAATAGCAGTTTTTGTAAAGTGAGACAGTGGAAACCTGTGCTATGCACAAAGGTGTTTACAGGAATGAATACTCAAACACCTAGATGAAAATTACTCCTGCCCAAGAGCACTAAGGTCCTCCAACAAGAACCTACTAAAAGTAACAAAATCCAGTAATAGTTTTGGTGACTCCCTTTTCTCTCATCAGATATCCAAACCGTGGAATAGCTTACCACAAACAATATACACTTCTACTACCTTAGCTAGCTTCAAACAACTATTAAAGGAATGCCTCAACAACTGGCTCTGCTACTATAGCAAACCAGGCTGAAATTTCATGGTTACTCCAGATTGGATAATTCTTCTATCCCTTTCACTAGCTGTACATCTCCCAGTAATTCCTGAAACTTTCAAACTTCTTTCTCATACTTTTCCTAACATTATATCAACCTCATTTTTTATAAAAATGTTTTACAAAATATTTACAACTATACATTTTCCTGTTTTTCTACTTTGTTGCAATTGTTTAAATATTATGTCTTACCAAATCTTCCTAAGTGTTTAAAACTAAATAAATTCTTGCTATCAAAACTATTTGTTTACAATATTTTTATATATTACTTCTCTTGTTACAATTTTTAAATTCTTATACTTTTTGTAAACGTTTATATATTTGGGGTAGTTCTGTTAGTTGGAGCTTTCCTCCCTGGGCTTCCACTGAAAACGGGCCATTGGCCCAGCCAGACACTCCCAGTAAACAAATGCAAAATAAATAAATAAATGAATAAAAACAACCAATACTTTATTGTCCACAGAGCAGAAGATTTAAGCAGTTACTAAAATACTGACTATCTGTTGCGTAAAGTATGTAACTGTAATAACAGATTGGTGTGGCATAGCACTGCGTCTAGATGCGAACAATAAAATTTGTCTCAGAAGTATTTGTCAGCACTTGTATTACTCACCATAAATCAAAATATGTCCTGAAATGTCATTTCTACTCCTAGTAAGTGTTTTCTTTAGATAGTATTCTTTAGTTTTAATGTATTTTTTTCATTCTAATAAGAAAGGATATCAATTCTACAGGGTTGATTGAAATAGGCAATGCTGTATTGGAAGGGTGAGTTTGCAGATTTTGTATGTGTAGTGTATAAAGTAGTAACTTTTTACACTGAAGTCTGCATTCCAATAAATTTTCTAAATTTTACTTAGTATTTTTATATTAATCTAAATGTAGGTTTGTTTTGGAGATGTTTAGGTGAACTAAGGTGTTTAGGGGTTGTCAGTATCTCTTTTTTGTGTGTGTAGTATGTAAAGTTCTTTTTAAATGTAAAGAATGGGAAATACAAAGCAGTGTTTTCATATTTTAAGTTATTAAACCAAAATAAAGGTAGTTTTGGATTTAGAAAATGGTTTTAGGGAGGTTAGTACATCTTGGGGGTGTCAGTAGACCTTTTATTTGTGTGTACAATAAGTAAACTTCAGTATTTAATAAGTAGTAACTTTCATATGACCAGTAGAGGTTTATTAGATTTGATGATGTTGTAAGGGTGTAGATATTCTTTTGATATGCCAAGAGTGTAGATATTAAAAATATCTTTAGAATGTACCCAATATGTGATATTCTATTACGCCCTTTATCTTTTTCTTGAGATTCAAGTGCTAGGATCAGTCTGCCTATGTAACTTTCTAACTATATATCTTTATATGAAAGAAAACAATGAACTTAATAGAAATATTAACAACTAAACTATTGTGAAACAACCAGTGTAGTGAATATGGCTGTGAGTGTGTTTGTAGGTAAGCAGGAATGCTTTGCTCTTCTTGATGTTTTTCCTTTAATCCTTGTAATTATATTAATGCTGTCATTTGCTGCTCTTGTTGTGAGGGCCAAGGATTCTCCATTCCCAATATGGGCAAGCCTTCATCTTCTTTGAACTCATTTGTACTCCACCGTCATCTTTACTCTTTTTTATATTGTGCACTCTTTGGTCTGTCATTACTGTATTATACATTTTCAGACAGGAATTCAGGATTTGTGCCCCAGATGTCAGAAATCAATCTTCCTATAGCATGAAAAATGCTGATCATCTGTTTTCTACTTTTTAAGGCTTTCTTGCACTATCAGAGAACAGTAGAGTTGGTGCTTTTGTCTAAGTACCACAGCATGGTATTCCAATAGTTTCTTGGATTTTAAGTACAACCTCGGTTATTATTTCATTAAGCAAAGGACGTACTGCAGGAGCAGAGCCCTTACACTCTGGTGTTTTTAGGTTTTGAGTAATTTTTTGATATTGTGATATGATGACACTGCACTTAACTAATTCTATCCACTTGTTATACTGCTTTAATACTATCCACTTGTTAGACTGCTGAGGGATAAGCCAAGCTTCCTTCACTTTTTCAGACTGAATTACTTGCATACTGTTGCAAGTAATATGGTTATCAGGACAGAGACTTTTGCTTGTAGGTCTAGTTTTACTCATTTTTACTAACTTTAAAGTATTTTAAAAATAAATGTAAGCAATATGATAGTCATAAAGATGCACATTACATACAAGTCTCACAGCTCACACACAGCTCAGTTAGCTTAGTGGTTAGAGTCATGGCTTGGCATGTAATAGGCGCATGGTTCAAATATCAAGACAGGCCATTCAGCTTTACAGCTCAGATGGTGTAGAGGTATGTTGCTGTGATTGTAGTGCACAGGGTCCTGGGATCAAGACTTGGAAGTGATGACTTTAGGGGAGGTTGGTATAATAGTTAAGATGTGTACTTTACAGACACAAGGTGCAGGGTTTGATTCTGACATGCGGTAATTGGTTAGGCTTAAAATGACCCACAAGGGTAGTTAGCCTAGTACTAACCTATGAACATGCACAGATGCTACTTTTCATCTATATGTCTTTTATACTTCCTTCTCATTCCCTGCACTTGTTGGGTGAGGGGGTTATCACTTTCTTAGAAGATGTCAACAAGCATGTTTTGCAAATCTCTCTAGAGAATATAGAAGATATCAAACATACACATAAGTTTATTTCTACTTGTCTTTTTACCTTTGGAGGGACATATGTATGTTCATACTTACCCAATAAACACATGCTCAGTTATTTTTAAAGAAAACAGCCACAGGCAAGTACTTACTGTGCCACTTTTGATTAGGTACCAGTCAAAGCCAACTAACTAATAAATCATGATGCAACTTAATGTCAATAAAAAATCACTAGAAGAATATAAAAGACAGGACTTGGAAGAAATTAATCAGGCCAATAAATCAGCAACCACATCTTGAAAAGTGACCAGCAGCACCCAAAAAATCAATCCAGACAACAATTATTGAAGGAATTTGTAAAGCCTGTCAGTCTGTGGGTCTCAGGCCTTGGCTGCTCAGTCTGCCCACTACCCAGTAAAGACTGCATGGGTCCACCTGTCACCCAGGGCATCAGCTGCTGTTTGTACCTACATATTTAGCCTTCTAGGCCTGCCCTTTCATACTTAGATAAGGTTGTGACAAAATCTACTCTACACAAGCCTTGCTTGGAAAGGCAAAGCATTAAAAAATAAATAAACAGCTGGGAAAACCTAGAACATTCCTTCCTAACCCTTGGTGTAATGACCTTTGTGGGTCTACAAGATGTCAAACTCCCTAAGTTACATTACCTCTTGCTTTTATGAAGAGTGGGATGGTGGGTTTCTTCTCTGCTCTTTCTGCTCTTCTGATGAAAAGCATCCAAACCCTAGATAACATGTCTTATAAAGGCTATTCTGATTACCATCTCATGGCACCTATCTTTAAGAATAAGGGTGATGTGTCATGGTACCTATCTTTAAGAATAAGGGTGATGTGCAGAGCTGCAGTAACTACAGAGGGATAAAATTGATCAGTCACAGCTTGAAGTTATGGGAAAGAGTAGTGGAAGCTAGGTTAAGAAGGGAGGTGATTATTAGTGATCAGCAGTATGGTTTCATGCCAGGAAAGAGCACTACAGATGCAATATTTGCTCTGAGAGTGTTGTTGGAGAAATACAGAGAAGGTCAGAAGAAGTTGCATTGTGTCTTTGTGGACTTAGAGAAAGCATATGACAGGGTGCCTAGAGAGGAGTTGTGGTATTGTATGAGGAAGTCGGGAGTGGCAGAGAAGTATGTAAGAGTGGTACAGGATATGTACAAGGGTAGTGTGACATTGGTGAGGGCTGCAGTGGGAGTGACAGATACATTTAAGGTGGAGGGTGGGATTACATCAGGGATCAGCTCTGAGCCCTGTCTTATTTGCAGTGGTGATGGACAGGTTGACAGATGAGATTAGACAGGAGGCCCCGTGGACTGTGATGTTTGCAGATGACATTGTGATATGAAGTGAGAGTAGGGACCAGGTTGAGGAGACCCTGGAGAGGTGGAGATATGCTTTAGAGAGGAGAGGAATGAAGGTCAGCAGGGCTAAAACAGAATATATGTGTGTAAATGAGAGGGAGGGTAGAGGAATGGTGAGGATACAGGGAGTAGAGTTGGTAAAGATGGATGAGTTTAAGTACTTGGGATCAACAGTTCAGAGTAATGGTGAGTGTGGAAGAGAGGGGAAGAAGAGAGTACAGGCAGGGCGGAATGGGTGGAGAAGAGTGTCAGGAGTGATTTGTGACAGACGGGTGCCAGTAAGAGTGAAAGGGAAGGTCTACAAGAGGGTAGTGAGACCAGCTATATTATATGGGTTGTAGACAGTAGCATTGATGAAAAGGCAGGAGTGAGAGCTGGATGTGGCAGAGTTAAAGATGTTAAGATTTGCACTGGGTGTGACTAGGATGGACAGGATTAGGAATCAGTATATTAGAGGGTCAGCTTAGGTTGGACAGTTTGGAGACAAAGCAAGAGAGGGGAGATTGCGTTGGTTTGGATATGTGCTGAGGGGGGATGCTGAGTATATTGGGAAAAGGATGCTAAGGATGGAGCTGTCAGGTAAGAGGAAAAGAGGAAGGCCTAAGATAAGGTTTATGGATGTGGTGAGAGAGGACATGCAGGTGGTTAGTGTGACAGAGCAAGATGCAGAGGACAGGAAGAAATGGAAACAGGTGATCCGCTGTGGTGACCCCTAATGGGAACAGCCAAAAGAAGATGATGAGATACTCTCATACTTCTTCATATATAGAGAGAAATAGCTTCCAGACTCAGGTGTTCCTGGCATCCTGAACACTACTTACACTGCACCTAAATAATGTATTAAACTAGCTACAGTGCAACCAGAGGAAAAAAACTTTATACTAGATAACCATTGGGCAAACAAACTAATTATAATGCTTATCATTACTAAACTAAAACCCCCTATGCCAAGGCATGCCCAGGAAAACCCTGATTTTGGTCTGTATGCCCTAGGAGAGAGGCATTACAAAAGCAAAATCCTTAGTTTCTCTTTCTGTTTCTGTTTAGTAGTACTAGTAATATTCACAACCCATTTACCTTGCTGTCAGAAAGCTACTGTAGTTAAAATTCACTAAGTTATTCTCAATTTCACAACAGAATCAATGCGGTCAATACTCAGTCATCATGCACTCAAGGCACAATGGAACAAACAAGTGAAAGAAACCAAGTCATTTTGCTGACTTTACTGCATGCTCCTGTAGTGTCCAAAATATTTGCAAAAATGCAAGTGAATTTCAGCCTTTCAACCCCATTTTAAGACTATCTACAGTCTTCTGCAGAGTTACTAAGAATAAGCTGTATCACCAGCAGATGAAATCACCTGCTTAACAAATGGCTGACAGTTACACTTGAAACCATATACTGCTTTCCTGTATATTAAAAACAAGCTAACTAGAAGCTAGTTGAAGTAAAGAATTACTTCAGTCCCTTGCTTGCTACCGGTAGAACCTGTTAGTTCTGCATAGCATGTCATATTTGACCACTCGCCTATGATGCTGACAGAAACTGGCCAAAATATCAAGCCATCCCCTACCTATCTCCACCAGAAACAAACAAGTACAAAAACAAGATTTGACAACAAGCTCTAATGCAAACCAGCAAGAAAAACACCAGCAAGTAATCTGGATAACTCAACAATAAACTACAGCTACAAGTGAAAGAACAGAAAAACTGCACTAAAGACAGACAACCCAGCACAATATAAAACCCCTCACCAAGATAACTAAATGACTAAAACAAAACAAGAGACAGAATGACAGCCATCTTGGCTTATCCTCCTGACTTATTTGATGACCACCCATAGTCTATTTTTCATGTTTTTATCTGTTGTTTTTGCTCTTCTTCTGTTGAAGGGGATGTAAGCTCTAGTTAACTTGTCTTAGAAGGGCTACCCTGACTCCCGGCTACATGCCTGGACTCATCCTCCTCCTAACCACCTTGACTACATCATGTGCTCTCTCCCACATTTCACATTCACTCCTAGCCCCCCCCCACCAGCAGGGAAATCACCAAGGCCTTTAGCTCTTAATCCCATTTACTTTTTAGAGCCTTTCTTGCAGATGAGGTAGTGGTGGTACTAGAAGGGAGAGTGAGTGTACCTTCAGTACTTCACAGGAAATTAAAAATATATATATATTTTTGGATTATGGAAAAAATTACAATTTACAAACATACACATTTTTATTCAAAAACTGCACTTACTGAGGAATCAGTGTCAGACTCTGATGGTATTAATGTCTACTTTTCTAGGGCAAGTTTACTTTCACAACTGTTTTTAGATTACACGACAAGCAATTCAGTATAAAAAGACACACATTTTCCTGCAACTCTATTCCACAAACAGTACTAGGGGAGAGGAGCATGGCAAGCTCTTGCATTGTGGGTAGTCTAGTTCAGTAACTGTTGCACTGGAACATGCCAGAAAGAAATGTTAAGTGCACCATCAGAAAACCTAAGGCACAGGGGCGTGGCTTGGATGGCAAGCTAAAAGCAGCAGAATTATTGAGCTCTGCAGTCTTCATCTTTTCCTGACAGGATTTTTTATTTAATTTCACCAACAAAGACCAGAAATTATTAAAATTATATTCTGGAAGTCATAAGCTACAAGTTGGTGTAATTTTTCAACAAAAATCTTCATGTTTTCCTGTCAAACTCTCCAGAAGAAGAGACACTACAACTACATTCATAAAGGAAGATGAGCAACTCCAATTTCTCCCAACAAGAAAATCCAATGAAGAAAGAAGTCCAGGCAATCCTTACCACAGTTCAAGACATGTAGAGACAAGAATAGGAAATACCACCATGGTACGTAATCCCTTTGCAGTGATACCCAATGATTATGGAGTGAGAGCAGTACAAAGGATCATTCAGCTTGAATTGGATGGGATGACTATCCAACAGATATGTATGTTGCTCTAACTCATATTGGAAAACAACATCTTCACCTATGGAAATGATTACTATTGGCAGATGTGGGGAGAAGTTATGGGCACATCCTGTGCCCATAGCTACTCCAATATGGTGATGGCTCAATGGGAATCAGAATGTATTTGTAATGAGAATAATCTATGGAAAGAGAAGCTTATTTTCTACAGCCAAATTGAAGAGGACATATTTTTTATTTGAGAAGGAGATGAAAAGTTTGTTTGAGTTTACTAGTTACTTGACTACTATGACCACATTTCTTGAGGTTGAGGTACATGTGTCAGCCACTGAGAGGGAGTTTTTAGATGTCAAACTGACAATAGCTCCATCGACAGGAATTAACACCTCCTTATATAGGAAAGACCGCTGGAGGAATCATCTTTTACACAAATCAAGTATCCATCTGAGACACATTTTTTCAGATATAGTGGAGTACCAGCTTCTTTGTGTTTCAAGATTGTGTACCAATGATAAAGTTTTTGATTTTGAAAGAAAGAGATTAGTCCAGAATTTTCGTGATAGAGGCTACAAGAAAAAAGCACCCAACTGGACAACACCAAAATCAAGGAGATAAGGAAGAAAAAGGGGCGTCCTTATTTTTCAAGCCATTCCACAGTGGAGAAAAAAAACAAAAAGATGGCAGAAGAATTCAAAGGAGATATGCACCTCAAATGTCTCCTTACTTACAGCTCAGATGCCTCCCAGATTTGTGAAATTGTCATAAGGAACTGGTCTGTCCTAACAGTAGATGAAAATTTAAAATGCATAGTAGGTAAAACACTTAGTTTTTCCTTTAAAAACAGAAAGAATCAAAAAAAGGTTATTGTGTCACAGGGATGGAATAGAGAAGCTGACAGTTATTTCAAATAAGGGCACATTTGCATGTGGTAGGTGCAAAGAGTGCACTTATATAAACATTACTAATCAATTTGTACATCCAGTCACTTGCAAGATATATTGGTTGAATAAATATGCTGACTGTAATATTAAGAACATAATATATGTAGCAACATGTACCCACTGTTCAGATTTTTACATTGGTAAAACCAATAGACTGTTTAAAGATAGAATCCTCCATCATTTGAATGATACCAAGAATGCTGTTAAGACAAATGCGCTATCACAACATGTAATGAGTAATAAAGGTCATACATTTAAGTTTATAGCTCTGAAGATCAAAGAGGTGGTGATATACACAATAGGACAGAAATTATTGAAATTCAATGCATAGCTGATACAAGGGCAGACCATCCACCTGGACTCAATGGGGCTATTCCCTTGAAACTAATTTTAAAAGTGAGGCGACTAGTTAAATACATTTGATTGGCTGAGAAGCCTAAGGGAGTTGGCTCTGATTCAGAATGTGATTGAACTGATTATTAAAATAAAGGGAATTGACGATTGTATGGGCAGGATCTGATGAAGGCTATATGCTGAAAGCGCTCATCCTGATTTTTATGTTTTTGGAATAAAAGTTTTTACTTATTTTCTTTTATCAGGAATGTCTTTTAATAAAACATGTGTGGTCTACAGGAAACTCAGTGGTGGTATGTCCTATTCTTTTCTCTACAAGTGTGTTTCTTAATTTGGACTAACTTTAGTGATTTCTCAGGATTTATATATTCCTTTTTACAGTTCAAGACTTGGAGGAACAATTTGTGACATCTTTCAGGAAGTAGGTATGACCTTTGAACCTGTTTGGGCCAACTGAATTCGAAAATGATCATTTGAACTGTGTTTTTACTCATTTAATAATTATTTTTACCTAAAAAGTCTTGTATCTGTTTTAGTATAAATAGTGATTTATTTAATCTGAATTACATTTATATTTAAACAAGAAATACAGATAACATGCTTCTGATAGTGACAGTTTTAAATGTATTTTTTCTTTGCTTTAATAACATTATATGCCTGATTTTGCTCATAGTTAGAAATAATTATTAGATTTAATTAATTCATTCCATTTAGTCGGTCTAGATAAAGAGTTTCATGATGTTGTGTAGAGATTAATGTCCTTTAGTTTATGCATATACAATATGGTAAACGGATTCTTCCCCTTTTTATGTTTTCAGTATATATACTGTTTCCCTTCTGCTTGCTATTTAACCTGCAGTAGTTAGGAATTTCCATAAGATGTCATGAGAGGGTTAGTTTGTGGCTTCTGTGAGAAACATAGTAAGCCTGGATTTAGCTTATCAATGCAGAAGGTTGTTAAAATGTAGTTTTATTGTTTTTATATTGTCCAGAACAGTTTTAGATATAGTCATTGACATAATGAACCAAGGAAAACACTTTTCCATTTTAATTACAATAGCAGTCTCTATCAAATGACAACATTTAACATTTTATCTCTAAATATCATTGGGTTGAACAACTCTATGAAAAGTAGTGTCAATAAATATTTAATTTTACATAAAGCAGATTTTGCATTTATTCAGGAACCTCATTTAACAGAGGACCTAAACAAATTAACTTTCAAAGACTATAAGATTCTGATAAGTTCACGCTTCAACCATAAGAGAAGAAATGTCTTAATTTTACACCAAAAAATCAGAATTCCAGAAATAGTTGACTTGTATTCAAGCAATGATGGTATGCTTGTTTTAATTATACTAAAACTGGATAAAAAGATATACAGTTTCATTAATACTTACTGGATACCAGGTATTGGGACATAACTGTAAAAAAAAAAAAAAAAAACATTTAGACACCATAACATCTAGGTCTAAATGTGAATTACTATTAGCTGGTAATTTTATTTGCATCTTGTTCTCCACTGATACTACAAGCTCTAAGCACTTCAAGATAACCCCTGTAGCTAAGCATCTGAACAATTATATAAAATACAGAAACCTAATTGATATTGATTGTATAAAAATAATGTCTTCCCTAAAATATTCTCACTACTCATACAGATTTGGCACACAGACCAACATAGTCAAAGTCTTAGTAACTAGTTCCTTACTATCCAAAACAGATAATGTAGTGTTGACATCATGCCCTATGTCTGACCAAAATGATATCACCTTCAATAGAACACTTAACACTGACCCTTTAAACTTCTGCCAAAGATTACTTACTTATCTAGTAACAGTACAAGGATTTAAAGAATGGTTTCTAAATTAAATAAATCTTTACCTGGATGTCAATAATAATGGAGAGGTTTCAGATATAATCCTATGGGATAGTCTAAAGGTAGTCTTGCATGGGTAAAGTCAAAAGTTGGTATATAAATAAAATAAAAGAATTGAATAAAAAAAACTAGTAGACATACAAAAATAAATTGGTAAACTAAAACTTACAACAAATAACAAATCTGCATTAGCTGACATATGCAAATTGAACAAGGAATATCAGGATATGCAGCATAAAATCTGAATAAATCTGGGAAAAATCAGATTACAATCTTATTCAATTAACCCTAAGAGTCTTCACAAGATTGCAGTTAGATCCAAGCATTTCAATTAAAGAAATCATATAAAAGAAATTGTAAACACTAGAAATAATCAGACTATTAAAGTCACAGACTTAAAAAATATCTTATTATGTTTTAAAAAACACTATGAGAGTATTAATAATAATTAATCTACAAGCGATAACAAAAGTATGGATGGCTTCCTTACAAATAATATTCAGAAGAAGTTATCTAAGCACAACATTAATAATATAGATAAACCCTTTTCTTGCAAAGAATTAAAGCAACAATTAAAAAAAAACTAAAAGCAAACAAGGGTTGGATGGTTGAATCCTGGAATTTTATAAACTTTTACCTGATAATATTTTAAAAAGCTTATTTACTGTATTTCAGGAAGTTAAAACTACAGCAAATATCCCTCCCTCGTGGAAATATTTTGCCCATTTTAAAACCAAATAAAGAACCCAACCTTTGTACATCATACAGACTAACATCTTTACTTAATATTGAATACAAGATATTTATGTCTATCTTAGCAGACAGATTAAAAATATACTTCCAGAATTAATTAATGAAGACCAAACTGGTTTTATCAAAAACAGAAAGGTACAAGACAATATAATTAGATTACTTTCTTTAACAGACCTAGCAAATAAAAAAAAAAAAGAATGAGCTTTCTGTTTTAAGCCTTGACATAGATAAAGCCTTTGACTCCCTAAGTTGGTCGTATCTATTTAATGCTCTACAAAATACAAGTTCTCCTTAAACTTTGCTGGATTAATTAAAAAAATTATATGACAATTAGAAGCCGCGGTGGTGCAGTGGTAGTGTTGTTGCCTCACAGCAAGAGGTTCTCCCATTCGATTCTCAGTTGGAGTGCCTTCTGTGTCGAGTCTGCATGTCCTCCCCATGGTCGAGTGGCATTCGAAAGACATACGTAGAATGGGCGTGCCTTTGTTGAAGGTTGGGTGTTGAGCTGGCACCTCGGCACCCATAAAAAAATCTACTGCCAATCATTAGCGGACCGGAGTTCCGCTGTGGCGACCCCTAACCGGGAAAAACCAAAAGAAGAACAACGTATGACAATTCCATTTCTTATGTAAAGATTGGGTCATATTTATCCAGCCCATTTGAAATATTAAGAGGTACTAAGCAGGGGTATCTCCTTTCCCCACTACTCTTTGCCCTTGCTATAAAGCCTCTTGCAAATTGCATTACTAATAGTGACAGTGTTAAAGGATATACAACATCTGACAAACTATCCCCTAAGGTACAACTGTTTGCTGAAGATCTACTAATAACTTCTAATGATATTGAAAATTCAGCAGAGCCTATTACATAATCTAGATCCCTATGCAAACATCTCTGGACTAAAATTTAATCACAATAAGACTCAGACACTTCTAATAAATAAAAATGTTACTAATAAACCCAAATCAATTAGAGATATAAACTGAGAGGGTACACATATTAAATATGTAGATGTCCTTATTGAATCAAATTAAAAGCATCACCCAGATCTAATTACCAACAACTTATAAACTCAATTACAAGTTTACTTTATGGCTGGAACAGACTGTTCTTCACAGTTGAAGACAGACTAACTCTAATTACAATTATATTGTTACCCAAAATGTTATTTATTAGCCAAGCTTTAATACTTCCCCATCTATTAAGATTAAAAAGAAAATAAATAATATGTCATTTAACTTCCTTTGGTACTCCAAAAAACAAGAATTTCTCTTATTTGGCATACCTCAAGCTGGGACGAAGGAGGTATAGGGTTTCCAAATATAGATTTTTATTTAAATTCAGCATTTATAAACATAGTTTTGCTTTGTAATAATACATCTTATACATTATATTGGAAGTTAATTCATGAAAGCTTACTTCTTAGTAATAACAAGACAGTGCTTGAACCATACATTGAAATACATAGAAGCATCTTTATATGTCTCTTAAAAATATACATTCAAAAGACAACGTGAAAGGTCGAAACTTGTTCTTACACCTCTTATAAGGCAAATATTACTGCTGCTTAAACAAACGTATATTTTCTAATCACTTAATATTTTTTTTCCTTTTGCTTTTACAAATGAGTGCTTGATATCTTTTGATACTCAGAAAATGACAGAATTTAAGAAGAGAGACCTATTATATTGGAATCAATTTCTCTCAGCTAATAAAATAAGTTCTGCAGACTATTTGATTGGCAGGTATAGTTTGCAGAATTGTAATTGGCTGGACATCCAAACTTGTAAGAATTTTATACATGCCAAGCGTATAACCTCACTAGAGGTATATAATAATAGTACCTTAAAAATCTTAGATTTTATCACAACAGTTATCAGCTCACCCAAGAATACTTCATACATATCTGTTATTTATAAAATCCTCAGAAACAATTTTGGCAAAGCAGATACTGTTTTTTGGAATTATTCTAGTGAAGTCACTAAACAAGTATTCTCAGCAAATGATAAAACACTTTGTTTAAAGTCAGTGAAGCAGTCCACATCTTCCTTGTTTTGGCATGTTTTCACATGGAAATTCTTACATTGATACTTTTTCACTCCACATAGATTAGCAATAATGTACAAGAAATATGAAATGAAATGTGGACATCATGATGCAGACATTTTGTTGTTAATTGTAAAATTTTCCCATTTTGGTTAGAGTTTAGATATCTTTGTAAAGCTCTATGGAATGACAACTGCATAATCTCTGATTCCCTTATTCTTTTCAGTGTTCCTGTTTCTGAAATCACACCTAAAAATCAAATATTTTTACTGTGGTCAATCCTCTCTATAGCAAGGAAAATTGTTACTAAAAATTGAAAATCCCAATCTACTCCTTTACTTCAAAATTGAATTTGTTCACCTTGCAAAGTATATTTGTAGAAATGAGATTGCTACTATAAAAGCAAGGACAAATAATACAAATCATTTAGCTGCTTGGATGAAATTGTCTGACCTTTTAGAAAAATGTTAAGTGTTTTCCTGTGTATATTATTTCTTCTTAATTGTTATGGACCTTGTATATAGTTTATCTGTTCTTTTCTTTTTATTACATTTTTAAATTATTGTGCTATAAAATGAATAAAAACATTTTTTGAGAAAAAGGAAACCTAAGGCACAGTATGAATGCAAGGTCACTTTAGATGCTAAGGAAAACTGCAATTCTTTCTTTATTCTTTAATTTCCTTAAATAACTGATATTCAACAATGTAGTGAGTTCATCCATAATAATATCACACATTCTAATCACAAGGATATTGTCAATATATAAGCAGACAAATGTGTGATAACTACCCCATTTTCATACATGGTTGCACCACTATCCCTGAAAGTTTAGTTTTCCCTGAAGCCACACTGGAACAAATTTTAAAATCCCTCTCAAAAGGCTAAAAATAATAATTCAATGGGACCAGACATACCAGGCTGCATTCTCATCAGTGCCAGGAATGCACTATTTGGGCTCTGTTTAAGTGATTCAACTTCAGTTTATCCAAGTGGTTTGTGCCAGTTGTCTGGAGAAAAGCCATTGTGACTCCCATATACAAGGGTGGTCCCTCCATAGACTTATCAGTTTTATATGAAAAGCCATGGAAAGTATCATAGCAGAATTCATTTATATAGATATAGGCAACTGAATTGATCTCAACCCGAGTCAGTCTGATTTTGAAATGGGCAGGTCCTGTCTTCTGAACCTAGTAAGCTTCTCTGAAAAGGTTACAGAGGGATGCAGACAGTGGTCTGTGTGTAAACACTGCTTATCTCTACTTGCCCAAGGCTTTTGACACTTATCCCCCAACATGCTTGTAATATTAAAAAATAAGGCAAATTTAATGAAAACACCTACATAAGCCATTAGATTGCAAGCTAGTTAGACGATCCTAGAGTTGCTGGCATCCTATCTGAACATAAGACAACTAGTGGGATACCACAGGGATAGGTGCCGGGCTCTGTTTTGTTTGGCATTAACAAAAAACAAACAAACAAATAAAAAAAAAAGGCAAAACACCACTGACAGACTTTATCATACCTCTCAACTGCCCAGATTTTCACAGAATGTAAGATTTTTGCCTTATATTTTTGTATCTTCCTCATAAAATGTGTGTTTTTCTGACAAATCAGCAGTGAATGAATTTATTAAATAATTACATATATTTGAGTTTCAGAACTCATATCATTCAGAAAAAACACAGCAATGCAAAACCTTTAATTCTAGCTACTTTACAAGTTTATAAGAGCAATATTTAAAATGTGTCCCTATTTGTAGGCTTTGACCCCTCATTATTTTTGGCTTTTTCCAGATTTCTTGTGCTACGAGGTAGAGAGGTATGCATTAGTAGTATAATCCAAACTTTACTGTAGTGCTTTCGTACAGAGTGTAAAACAAGGAAACAAGGACTTGATCAGAATGCAATAAAAAACACATTGAAGACATCAAATAACATAGCAAAACAACATGACTATAGCTTGCATTCTTAAAGAGACAATAATATCTAACAATATTAAGACACAAATAAATGAATACATAGGTAAAAAAAGTTAACAATTTAATCTGATCAACCTCTTACTTTTTAGAAAATACTTAATATTAATGGACTCATTTAGTCCAGGAAATCTGTCTTCCCAAAGGTATAATTGCCAGTTGGTTTCCTTCTTCTCCAGCCTCCTCTTGAAATCACCTCACCTTATATCCAGAAATTCTCAGTCAACAATAAAGTAAAACTTTGTGCAATTAATGGCATGTTTGAATAATACATTGTTCGTATTTTTCCTTTGTATGTCATACACATTCTTTAATCTGCCCTGACAGAGTTCTGTTCTATCTGCTAATTATATACACCAGCTCTAGGATCGCACAGCAATGCTGAATTGGCCAATTCCCATTTTCAATATTTTGATTTTTTAGCATTTTGGGTTTCATTCAGGTTTCAATATTTTGATTTTGTAATAAAATGAATGCAACCCTTATATATTATATATTTATACATGACTTTGAGTTTTTGGAAACTCAAAATTCATTTGGACCATATGACCAAGTTTCTGAAAACTCAAAATAATAATAAAATCTACGTTTTTGCATCCCTCATACCCCCTGCAAATTACATATACATCAACTCTGAGATTGCACTATAGTGAGGAAAAAGGTTAATTTCCCAATCCCCACTGTACTATGATCTATACTGGACTGCTTCCAAGGGGAATTTACCCTTGTCCACTGTAGGGCAGTCTCAGAATTGGTATATATAAGTTCCTGGGGGGTGTGGGTGTGCAGGAGGGCAAAACATAGATTTTTTTTCTTTTATTTTGAATTTTTGGAAACCTCAGCAGTGGTGCAGCAGTTAGTGTTGTTGCCTCACAGCAAGAGGTTCTCCCTTTTGATTCTCTGCTGGAGCGCCTTCTGTGTGAAGTCTGCTTGTCCTCCCTGCAGTTAAGGGACATTTAAAGACATGCAGGTAGGTGCATGCATGAATGGGTGTGCCTTCGTTGAAGGCTTGGCATTGGGCTGGCAACTCGGCAATATAAAAATCCACTGCCAATCATTAGCAGACCGGAGTTCCACTGTGGCGACCCCTAACCAGGAAAAGCCAAAAGAAAGTCATATGGTCTCGACCTTATATATTTCAAGTTTCAAAAACTTGATGAAGTCATCTAAACCCTTGTGTGTGTGTGTGTGTGTGTGTGTGTGTGTGTGTGTGTGTGTGTGTGTGTGTGTACACACACACATATATATATATATATATATATATATATATATATATATATATATATATACATCAACAAATCCAATCCTCAAAAACTTTGGTCAACTCAACAACATCCTCTATCCTGGAAAGCCCTCTAATCCCTCCCCATACCCTAACTCTTCATCTCAGGAAACAGCTACCCTCCTGAATAAACACTTTATTTCTTCCATCCAAAATCTGGTAACCTCTAAGCCAAACTCTACTTCGACACCCACCTCTCCAAGTCCCACTAACACAACTTTGTTTTCTTTTGAGCCAGTTCCCATTACTTACATCAAATCTCTACTACTCAAGCTAAAACCTTGCTCTCCTTCCACTGACAATCTATCTCCTACATTCCTCAGACTTGCTACTTACTCAGTTGCCTATCCTGTATCTATACTAATTAATCAATCTATTCTGGAATCAACTGTCCCCACCCTTTGGAAATCTTTCTTCACTATCCCTCTTCATAAAGGTGGAAACTCTACTGACCCCTCAAACTACTGACCCATTGCCATTCTGTCCCCCCTCTCCAAGATATTAGAAAAATGTATTCACTCACAGCTTCTCAATCACCTCCTCACACACCACTTACTTACCCCTACCCAACATGGATTTCGTCCTCACCACAGCACCACCACTGCCTTCCTCTCCTTCACGCATATCATTGCAGAGGCCCTAGACAACAATAAACTCATTTCCTGTCTCTTCCTAGATCTCTCCAAAGCCTTCAATACTGTCTTTCATCCTCTACTACTATCCAAACTCGCAAATCTCCACCTATCCCCCTCCACACTTGCCTGGTTTAATAGTTACCTATCTGGCAGGGAACAATCTGTCAAATGGCTCTCTCACCTTTCCTTCCTATCTGCACTGGTGTTCCCCAAGGCTCCATCTTGGGACCCCTTTTGTTTAACATCTTCACCAATGATCTTTACACCTCATGCAAAGAATCCTCCCTTATTCAGTATGCCGATGACTCCACACTTATATCCATCTCAAATAACATTCCTGAACTACACTCCTTGACCCAACAAGCCCTACTATCCACTGAACAATGGTTCTTTCACAACCTATTGATCCTAAATCCCCAAAAGACCAAACTCCTACTTTTTCTTCCCCGTTCTCTTTCTCATCACAAAACCTCCTTTTTTATTACATCTTCTAACATTACAAACATCCAACCTGACACCCACACAAAACTCCTAGGGGTCATTAGCGATGACGAGCTCAAGTTCAACCTACACATACTCCAATGTATATAAAAAAAAAACTACGTCTGCTATATCGGAACAAAAAATTCCTAACCCCTGAATCTAGACTTACCCTGGGCCAGGCACTCCTCCTTCCCTCCCTCTTATACGCCACCCCAGTTCTTACCAATATCCAGGCCTCCACTCTAAACAAACTGCAACAGACTTACCATAAAATAGCTAGATTCATTACTAACTCCCCATACAACTCACACCACTGCATTTCTTTAAACTCTCTTCAATGGCTTGAACTTCCCCAGTTTCTGCTATCTTATCAATTTCATATGCTACACTCTATTCTTTATAAACCCTTCTTCTGTCCATCTCTATCTTCTTTAGTCTCCATCTACATCCCATCCCGGACCCTCCATACTTCTAACCAACAATTACTTGATACCTACCACCCAAAAAGGTAAGTAGGCAAACTACTCTACAAACACTCCCTTGCCCATGCTTGGAGCAAACTTCCCCTTGATTTACGTTTAATCTCCCACACCTCACACTTTAAAAATGAACTAAAAGCTTATTTTCTCAATTCCAGAACCTGCCCTTGCCATGACCCTACCTAGTCTTCCTTCCCTTTATGTACCCTCAAAAGGACCATACTTAGTACCTCATTACACCTCTCTCTCCAATGTGTCTACTATGCATTTGCACAACTTTATACAAACAAAAAATGTTTATTGTTGACCTATGAACTATATCAATGTCAAATTGTTACTTAGCTTCTTTTTAATGCAACTTTAACTTTATGCATGTAACCCAACATATGTGAATTGTTTTGTTATAACTGCTGTTATATCAATATTGTTTAAAATTGTACTTGTTTTAAAATGTATTACTGGAGCTTTTCTCCTCGGATCTCCACTGAAAATGGGTCACAAGCCCAGATGGACAAACCCGGTTAACAAATGTCAATAAATATATGTATATATATATATATATATATATATATATATATATATATATATATATGCCCTTCAAAAGATCAAATTCCTATAAACTCGAAATTCATAACCCCGAAGCCAGAATCTCGAGTTTTCAGAAACTCGAAAATGTGAAGGGGAAATAAAAAAAAAAAAAAAAAACACCCACACCCCCCACTTAAATATTCCTACTCCGTGATCGCACTACAGCGAAGGAAAGGGAAATCTCCCGTTCCGCACTATATGCATAAGCGCAAAATGGAAGATTTCCCAGTCCTCTGCTATAGTGCAGTCACACAGCTCTTAGATGACAGCTGCAAGGTTGCAGGGAGGCCTAGCCCCCTGCAAAAAGGTAACTGAACTCCTTTGTTTTTTCTAACCCTAAACTTCCCATTCACAATTTCGAGTGAATGGAAGTTCAAGATTCTGGTCTTGAGCTTATGCATTTCGAGCTTCCATTCATTCGATCTTGTGAAGGGGAGCCATATATATATATATATATATATATATATATATATATATATATATATGTATATTGAGAGAGAGAGTGTCTATATTACCATATCAAAATGTGAGATAACCTAACACCTAAACATCGATACATTAAGATCAAACTACCAAAACTACAAATGGCCACTTCAGCAAATTTTTTCCCCAGGGGGAAAAAATTACTTGGCTGACTAAAGCCCAAACTATCAAACCCTACAAAAGTGGGGAGCTTCACACCTCCCCTAACTAAATATACCAACTCTGAGATTGCTCTACAGTGGAGAAAAGGGCAAGTTCCAGACTATGGCCAAGCGATTCTTTCCCCTGGGAAAAAATTCACTGAAGTGGCCGTTCATAGTTTTGGTACTTCAGTCTTACTGTGTCAATGTTTAGGTGTTTGGGTATCTCACTTTTCAATTTGGTAATATAGATCCTATATATAATATGTGTGTGTGTGTGTGTGTGTGTGTGTGTGTGTGTGTGTGTGTGTGTGTGTGTGTGTGTGTGTGTGTGTGCATGCGCGCAAGTGAAGTAAAAATGTTTTTAATTTTAAAGTGTGGAAAACTGCTTACAAAACTGCTTGATACAAATATAGCCAGTTTAAGATGATTTTTTTTTTAATAAATCAGACCTGGTTTACTCCTTACATTAGATGGCAAGTGGGAGACAGAATAGCTATTTACATCTTTGGCTCAAGGCTATAATAGTATATTCCTGTACTGTCACTGTACTTTAATTAACAATTATGCTTTTATGTGAGGAAACTTCACCCACCACCACCACCCTAAATTATATGCATTAATTCCATGATTATGCTTCACTGAACAACTGCCAGCGCCCTGTCTTAGAATGCACCAATTAAAACTGACCAGTTATTTTTTTTTTAGACTGTGTTATTCTTAGTAACAGAGATCATGTAGGTTTAATTACTACCAGCATCCTAACACCAGCAAACTTAAACCACACGTCATATATATGTGCAATAATCACATAATACAATAATTTATTAGTTCTACTTGTACAGTATATATATATATATATATATATATATATATATATATATATATATATATATATATATATATATTTTTTTTTTTTTTTACAGTAGCTCCTCATGTTAAGCTGTGAGGAAAATAGATATGTAGTCTATTGTATTAGATATTTTATAATTAAATTATGCATCATCCTAAAAACTGTTACCGTAAAACCCATGTCATCAATCAGTGGATCTAGTTAATACTTACTATAGTAACCTCTGTGTTCTATTTCTAATAGTCAGCATAAGCAAGGCTTTATTTTTCACTTAAAAGTGTGTTCTTCGAAAAGTGATGGTATCAGTAGGCAGCTTTAAATTAGGGCAAGATGGTCTATAGCTCGAATATATTCACTAAGTTCTCTGCTATGGCAGACATGCTAAAACTGATTTGGGAGACACCAAGGCCATTTTGATGGTGCAGATAGAACAGCAAAATCATACTGGGAGGCTACAAGTAACTAAGAAGTCAATACAAACTGCAGTTTTAGATCATCAAGACTAGTTGGGGATATCTGTTTACTGCATGGCCACATTGGAGAAGATGCATGAATGTCTCTTGACGAAATATATGATATCAAGAACTGTAGGTGATGCAACAATTTCAAATTATAGGGATTAAAACAGGGTAGTGAAGGCAATGGTCCAGTCAGAATTAACAGTTCATGCTCCCAGCTCCCAGTAATACTATAATATCTGTAGGATTACTGGGTCAACAACTGAGGCCAGCTGGTGTTCCATGGCAGTTTGTTGTACAATTTGTAGACTACTATGAAAGCCTGCAACTATGGAAGCATGTCAGGACAGCAAAAGCCATTTCATGTTGAAGGGCCCAAAGTAAAGTTGGTCCACTACTACTTGGTAATGTAATATCATAAAAGTAAGGGCCATGATGTTGTGGCTGGCCTAGTACAGTTGCAATTAAGGATAAACTGGTTTAGTGATTCAGCAGAGAAGAAGAGAGAAAGATTTTATGAAAGACTTTCAGTCTGTTTCATAAAATTCATATGGACTAGCCAGGCTACTAGCCAAGGTAAACCAGGTCACCTTGTAGCAAAGCACTATTATCATTACATATGAAACAGGCAGATTTGAAGCACAAGGTTCACTCAACCATCAACACCTCAGACAAAGCCTCAGTCAAAGACAAGAATGATAAAATGGAAGAGTCTGCAGTATCCTAAGGCAGTACATGTGTTCATATTTTTTCTAGAAGGAATTATGGCAAACTATAGTGTCAGGTTTTAGGTTTTCTGAAGAACTTATGGTTCTTTTAGTGGTTACAGCTTCACAGTTGCCAGTGCTCCAGCCAACCAGGCAACAAACATGGCAGTGGTCCAGACTTCAGCTGGTATTGGTTAGTGATGGATCGTAACTGTTAGTGCTCAACTCTTCTGCTTCATTGTCTGTTGCTGGGATTTCAGTACAGACTTTTCTACTCTGTAGCCACCCTCTACTCAATAGTTTGTAAGGAAGTGAGGTAGACGAGGCAGTCAGGTTTCCAGTTTGACTGAAAAAGTTGTCTACGGTAATAGCCAGGTACAGACAATATTAACTCAGACTTGATGTTCAGTATTTCTCTGCATGTTCAAATGTTTAGCTTTTGGTACCAATGCTTGGAGTGACCTCTATGAGTCTATAAGCTTGCACTCACTGGGTCTTAGAGTGAGAGATTTTTATTGTTATACATAACCAATCACAGCTAACAGTAGCTCGCTTTCCAAATAATTGTATAGGTTCATAGGCAAGTACAAGGCTAACTGCCTTTGTGAGCCATTTTAAGTCTAGCCAGTTTCCCTTTCAAAGACAAGACTCAATCCCTGTACCATGTGTCTATGAAATAAACACCTTAACCATTATATCAACCCCCAACTTACCTTGTTTGGCAGTTAAAAGAATTTATACTGTATCAGCTTCACAACTGGGTACTAGTACTACATCCTGGGGGGGTTTCTGGTACTGCATCCTTGGGCAAAGCAATATTTATATAACCTGTTCTCATAAGTAACAATTTAACCAAGAATCACTTTCTGATTAGGAGCATTTTTCTATGTATACTCATGCAATGCCTGTGCATATCTTGTTTTGACAAGTAGGGGTGAGTAATCAGTCAATCATGTTTTGTATCGTTTAAAATACAATTACCAGTCATTACATTACTATTGATTTATTTATTTTGTATTTGTTACTTCAGGTAGGTGGACTGGTCAAATAACCCTTTGCAATCATGACCTAAGCCTCTATGGTATCAAATCTGGATTAAAAGTTGGCATCTAGCCTTTGAACAATCGGTGTAGGCACAAAGTACAAAACATAAAGAGGCAAACCTCGGGATTCAGAAACATTACCTCCACTGATAAGCCGTTTTTACTATTGGCAGCAGTTTCCATTTCAAAGACAGTCCCACCTACAATAAAGAGGTGTAGCACCCTGGTGAGCTGTCTCTGTGACTACCACAAATGTAAATGAGACAGCAGTATATAAAAATTAGCCATGTGCTCTCCACTGAAAATGCCTACAGTAAGTGATTTACACAGCAAAGTGATTTGTAGAAATGGTTGGCTACATAAACCCTGACTGCAATTAATTCATTTAAGGGATCTTATTCAACCATTACTGTCAATGGGTGAGACCATGTCAAAGTTAAGTACTGCAGAGTTTAGCAGACAAGTAGTGTTGGGGTGTGTGTGATGAACGTGTGGGGTCAGGTGATTGTGTCTGTCTGTACCTGCCTGGGTGGTCACAGTAGGAGGGTTAGTTAGGGGATAGGTATGTGTTGGATTGGAGCATGAGTGTGATTGGTGGAGGCAAGTTAGATGCATGGAGAGTATCTGTGCCTGTGTGATGGTGGGGGTCATCCATACCTGTCCACTCCCCCTAAATAAAAGAGCATTAGATATGATATGGAAAGGGGAACACAAAACAGCAGGGAAACATTTTATCATTTTAATTTATTGCAGCAGTTAATAGACCTTCAGATTTTGCAGCAAAAACAGTGCATAAAGAAAATAATGTAGTAAACTCTAATGTCTGGCATTATTGACTTAGTGGCTGTACTGGTCCATGATGTACGTAGGTAATGCTAAGACTTCTGGACAACGCTGGGTAAGACTAGACAACACCACTTTTGAGATATTACTCTAATCCACTTAAAGATAATAGAGCAACGGTTTTCCATCCAATGCATTTCCTGAACAATAAGAATAAAACATTATTGACTGACTGTAATTATTTGTGATTTATGTAGGAAAGTTATGCAATAGAATGCAACATCTGGGATTTTCTGTACACTCAGGGACAGATTTCAGGTGTGGGTGTGTGTTTATTTGGATGTGCAATGTATGAGGGCGAACTGAATGAGAGGGACATCAGTGGTAATTATTGCAAGGGCAGAAATAAATTTCTTGTTAGTGCTTCTATTAATTACACTGTGTTTCAGATTCATTCACATTAGCTAATAATGAGATCTTTCCTCATCATGGCCATTGTCTCTCTGAAACACGGATTTCCACGATCCCATTAAAAGACTCTTTTTGGCACAGCCTTACCACTTGTGGCAGACTGTTTCTGAATCCCGGACAAAGCAATGATAAAGATACAAAAGAAAGAAAAATAGACTGACCCTTGGATTCATTAATACCTACACCATGTGTACACTAAATGTACACCATTCTGGGTGACCAGACAATACAAGCATAACGCACACCTTTTTCCTCCTGATTTTCTTGCAGCCTTAAATATCGAGGGGGATTCTTAAATGATTTAAAAAGCAAGATAAATGGACTTTGCTTTCGGTTCTAAATATATGCAGCTCATCTTTTCATTTCTGTTCCCACAGACAACTGGGGAGGTTTACATTTGAATGCATACTTCTTTTTACATCACAAAAGAAAAACTAGACAGTAGACTGATCTTTTCAAATTTACACCTCCAGACAGGACTGAAAATATCTTCTCTTTTATGTCCCTTTTTCTTCCTAACTCCAAACCTTTGCATGACTTGATTACATGCAGGTAATTAGGTCCTTCTGAATAAACTGTAAAAAGTTACTCTTCACATTCCCATAGAAATACATTTCTCTTTTACCTTTTCCCTCTTTTTAAAAAGGTTGCAAGATCATAGATATTTTCATAAACAGAAATCATACATATTGCATATTAAGCAAAGCTCACATATAGTTTAAAGCTGCCAACAGTATGAAACAAGAAAAACATTCATCACACTTTAAATAATTGTTTTTACCATGGCCATCATATGTATATAGTTAAGCAATGTTTGCATTACTGTTTGTCTATTTTTCTCAGCTTCTCTGTTATTTAAAGGGTGTTACTGTTTAATTTGTTTCCCTAATCCCTCACTTTAAGGAAATTCCTTCTGCTAAGTATAGGTGAGATTACAATACTGTACAATCAGAATTTGGTCCAGCCAAATACTTTGCATTAAAGTGCTCAAGTTGGGGTAACCCAACAAGAGAAAGGTTTTGTAACAGATATTGCTATATTCTAAGAAAATAAACTTATTAAGGAAGAGATGGAGCAAATTAAAATTCAATGGTACATGGTTGTTGCCATGTTTGTGTTCAGCTAAGAAAAGGGGAGGTAGCAATGTTGATTTAAAAAAAATGTGACTGGCATACTAATGATTCATGGTACAGAAGGGAAGCATTGTGGGTAGTGGCTAACATACAAACTCCTGTAGAGACATTTCTGCTGAGCTTATTCTATGGCCAGATATTATCTGTCCCCAGACTTTTTTCGTTCAGGTCCAAAAACTGACTGCTTGACATAGTGGTAATTCTGCTTTTGTAAACAAATGTACATCAGTGTATTTTCTAGTAACTCATATTTTCTGTTTTATTCTAATTACAGCAATGTCCACTAAGCATTAGGATGAGTGTCAATGCTAAAGAAGAAAACTCGCACATCCTCACTGGAGGACCCATCATACTTCATAAGCAAGGTACTTCTTAAAGAAAAACATTTTGTGACTTACTAAACAAATATGCATCCATATGAAAATGACATAATTATCCAAGCAAAATATGCATCATTGCATCCATCTAAATATAAGTGATCATAAAGTGCAAATTAATGCAAGAAACTGGAATGCATATGAAGGGATAGAGTATTCATCTTCACTCCCAGAAACCAGAGTGTGAGCAGCATCTAGGGTGCTGGAAATTGGGGATGGGGAAGGGAAAAGGGAACTATACAACTACTTTATACTAGAGTACAATTATAAACCAAGTATTGAAACTGGCTTTACTTACTCCATCTAATTCAACAGTCACTGTGCCTTAGCTACAATAGCTAACAGTCTTGTAAGAGAACTGCAGATTACCCAAGTCACTGATTATTATCAATGACAGGCATGTGTCCATGGCACCTGTGTGATTTAGATGAATATTTTTAGTCCCTCTGGTGATGCAGATGCCAACATCACCACTCAAAGGGAGCAGTTAGACCCATTGATATAAAATACTGTCATAGCCAAGATGCTACTAATAGCACAAGCACATTGAAGATTGCATATGGGTGAGGGACCTTCTCAATGCATCCCAGCCAAGTGGATCTGAGGAAAGATTCCCCACCCCTTGGGAATAAATATGATTGAGTCCAATGGGAGAAGACTTGATGGCTGGAAATGGGGGGGGGTCTTAAAAGGCTTAAATATCCATGAACAAATACACCAAACATGCCAGAGGGAAATATTCAATAATCATCAATTTCCCCATCTCTAGAATAATCTTTAATTACATATAAAACAGAGTGATGCTCTCATGGCCTATAAAGCAAACCTTGATGAAACCTTGATTTGGGGTGATGGGCACCCCAAAATTTATCCTAGGCAGAATTGCTGTCCTTTTGGCAAGAGGCAGGAGGTGCCCTATGAGATTAGATACTTAAAGTGATTATTGGTCCATGGGCTGACTCTGCTTTCTAAACTCTATGAACCTATGAATTCAAATCATGCATTTACATAATGAAAGTTAAAAATAATTATTCAATAAAAGCACCAAAACAACCATTATAAACAAAAGCATTTATCTTTAAAATTAAGTTAGTCCAATGGGTACTTCCAGTTTAGCAATTCTAAAGTGTGCAAACTAGCTGGGCAGAGCAATCAGTGTGCCCACTGTAAATCCATCTCTCCCCACAAGTAGAAGACTAACATGCCTAACAGTAAAAATTTCACCCTCTGCACAAACACACAAACAATCAGAAATGTCTAAAAAAAAGAATAAGAAATGTCTAAAACAAGCAATAAAGCAAAAAATCACATATCCAAAACTAGCAGATGCACAACTAAGCGCTGTTGTGTGTGTGTGTGTGTGTTGTGCATGTGCTACTTGCTAAGGTACAGTGTGTGTTGAGAAGTTGACACAGATGGATATCTAAGCTACGTTTCATGCTGGTTGTGGATCTGAAAGGCATGACTCCAAGTGCTTTCACTTCAGATTCACAGGCACCATGAGAATAATCCTTAAAACAGAAATGAGACCATCACTGCCGGTGATACACCGTGACATATCAGCATGTGCCTGCCATACATGTGCAGAAAACCTTTGACATGGTAAAAGAAGTGAAAGGAGGAAAAAGTCTCTAGATGTGATACTATTATGTAAAAATGTAACTGATTTTATATTTTTAAATAAAAGAACTGTATTATAGCAGGAGACAGAGACTGGTGTGGGTAATACTGGATTTGCCTATGGCTGGCTTTCAGATTTACAGTCATGCTCAAAATACAACCACTGGTAAAACCAGAATTAATCACATTCAGTCATGGATTATTTGTTAATTATACAATGACCCCCCCATTAATATTCCAAAACGTGCATGCTGATTGGTCAGCGTGCCCTTTGTAAATCCAACTTATACTAATGGAAAAAGTCCGGTCACCCAGACTTTTTCCATTAGTATAAGTCTTCATTTTTTTGTGTTTTTGGTAGCAATGGAGAACGGAAGAGCTCTGTTGCTGTAATCTCGCTATGTTAAACAAGTTTAACATAGCGACATATCTTTAAAAAAAAAGCAATGAATATCATCCTTTCTCCATTGCTTTTTTTAAACATATCTCGCTATGTTAAACTCATTTAACATAGCAAGACAGCTTTAAAAAAGGGAATGGAGAGCTTCCTTTCTCCGTTGCTTTTTTTAAAGCTATCTCGCTATGTTAAACTCTTTTAACATAGCAAGACACCTTTTAAAAAGCAATGGAGATCTATCTTTCTCCTTTGCTTCCACACACAGATGTACAGCGTAAGCATATGCATGCGCATTACATCAGAACTGACGCAGAATACCAGACAGCTGCAGAAGGGCAGCACGGAAGCATTATACAATGCCATTATTGAAGAAAAGTAAGTATTTTTTTCTTAAATAATGTCATTTTATAATAGCAATAACCCACTTCTGGGTGTGGGTAATGATGGATTTACCCACAGTTGTCTTTGTTTGGCCACTCGGGCTTCGCCGTCATGACTAAACCACACCAACCATGTGTAAATCTAGCATTACCCACACCCAGCAGTGGGTTATTGCTTAATTACACAATGGCCCCCTATTAATATTCAAAAATGTGCACACTGATTGGCCAGCCCAACCAACGTGTCAGTTGTAAATCCTACAATATACCAACGGAAAAAGGTCCAGTCACCCAAACTTTTTTCCATTAGTATAACCTGCACCAAAACCTTATTTATTTTACAATTAAAAAAAAAGACAGAAAACGGAGCAACGGAGACTTTCTTTTCTCCGTTGCTTCCCTTTTAAAGCACTGATGTACTGGATATGAATGGGAACGCAAGTCCCATATGCATGCGCAGTACATCAAAATGAAGAAGCAGTATACCACAACCGATGGAAGAACAGCAATCCACCGTTATACAAAGACATTATTTAAGAAATGTAAGTATTTTTTTTCATAAATAATGTCATTGTATAATAGCAATAACCAACTCCATGGTTGTGGTTTATTGAAGATTTACCCATGGTTGCCTTTGTTTAATCACTCAGGCTACGCCCTCATGATTAAACTACGTACTACTAAGTATTCCATGGTATACCTGATAAAAGTGTAGAACTAGTGATCTTTCTTCCTTATTATATTTATCCCCCATATCTATCCTCAGCTAGATAAACTTCCAAAACCCTTCAACTTATACCACACTACATGCTCCAGAGGCAGTTTGTACCCCTGTGGTCATGCTGTTGAATTGGGATTGCCAATTTAACTTTTGGCATGATGAAATGGCTGTACACTAGATAATCATTAAAATTTTTGCTCTTCTTTAAAATCTCCCTGCTGGAGTTTGGGATTGCTGTACTGTATCATACATCAGTCATTCAGAACCAGTTTTTTTTTAATTTTTTTAATTACATCTCTGCCATATAGTTATACTGCATCAGAGTTGTATACCTATATCTTATCACCTCTATTCACATTTTCTTTTTCAGTTACCCTGTTATTTCTGTCAGTAACAAACCTGTCTACCTCATTGTCAATTTTTACAGAAGACAGTTCTAATATCTTGAATGTCATACAGTCTTTGAGAAAACATTTGCATAATTAAAAGCATCTTGCCTAAAGAATTATTTCTCTCTGCATAATCTTTTTACTTTCTAAGATTTCCTCATGGAGATGAAATTAAACAAGGTAAATGAAAACATTTCTTTTGAAGATTAATTAATCTGCAAGTATCAGCATGTACACACTGTACACATGCAGAAAATTGATACAATAAAAGAAGTGGAATAAACTCTCTAGATGTAATGTTATTGTGTCAAAATATAAGTGATTTTATTTAATTTGATTCTGAGAATGTATTTACACACAGTATGTGACATTCAAGATATTAGAACTGCAAAAGCTTACAACTATTTCTCTCCCTGCATTACTTGTAAGTTTAATATCCAAATAATTTGTCACTTCAACACTACTGTAAAGGCTAAATTTAAATGAAAATGTATTTAGGGATATATCATTTATAAAGTCACCTGTTACATTGTTACCTCTTTATATGGAAAGACCAGATTGTCTATATAACTATAACAGAGAATGATATAACTAACAAGGAACTAATGGCTATAAATGTATTATTTATTTACTTATTTTACACTAAACATGCACCTTGGCTAACTTTAAATACTAAAACATTACTCCGAGATGGGAACAAAACATGGACAAACTATCATAAAAACAAATCCCAAATAGACAAACAAACATACCGTCAGTTACGTAACAAAGTCAAACAACTTATTAAAATAGACAGAATCTCCTGCTACCAAAATATGCAGAATAAATATATGAACAACCCAAAAAAGTTGTGGGCTGCTGTCAATACTGTACTGCAACCAGGGAAAACAACCACCCCCACCCCCAAAATAGTGAACAACCATGACAACATCCCCACTCAGCTCAACATATTCTTCACAGAAACTATCCAAAACATAGCCAACAACCAACTAAGCCCCAACAACCCATCCCCAACTAAACCACCCTCTTCACCCAAAACAAATCTCAGTTACGTCATCTTCACCTTCAACCCAGTGCCAACCAAAATCATACAAAAATTACTCCTAAAACTTAGGCCAGCCTCTACAGCCGCCGATAATATATCTTCTGAATATCTGCAACTAGCAGCTGAAGCAATAGCCTACCCTGTCTCCATATTAATGAACAAAGCTATCTCAGAGTGCAAAGTACCCCATCTTTGGAAAATAGCACATATTACACCACTGCACAAAGGGGGTACCTCTGTAGAACTTAGTAACTATCGACCCATAGCTATACTATCCCCCAACTTCTAGAGAAGGTTGTCCACGTGAAACTAATGAAATACCTCTTAGAAAACAAATTACTATCCACTCAGCAACATGGTTTCAGACCCTTTCATAGCACCATCACTGCACTTACATCATTCACTAATACCGTCAATAACCACAGAAACATTGGACTGCTAGTATCTGCAACTCTCTTAGACTTATCTAAAGCCTTTGACATGGTCAACCATGAAAAACTGCTTAATACACTAACCACCCTAAATCTCAGCTTCTCTACTTATTCTTGGTTTAAGAGCTACCTAGATGGTAGACAACAAGCTGTAAAATGGCAAAATCAGCTCTCTCCTGTACTGTCTGTCTCCCTCGGAGAACCCCAAGGCTCCATCCTGGGTCCTCTACTCTTCACCCTATTTACTAATCAACTACCATCCACCATACCAAAAGCTTCTATAGTCCAATATGCAGATGATACCACCATTATCTGTGCAGCCAACTCCCTTGACCACCTCCTCTCCCTAACACAAGAATGTTTTTCCCTGGCAGAAACATGGATCACTAACCAAACCCTCATTCCAAACCCTGCCAAAACTAAATTACTCCTCTTCAGCCCTCACAGATCTCCACCCTCTTCATCAAACTTTTCAATCTTCTCTCATAACAGCACCAGCATCACACCCAGCAGCCACGCCAAACTGCTAGGCCTCGAAATTGACACTAGCCTTAAATTTGACATTCATATCTCCCAGACCATAAAAAGAGTCCACAGAAAAATGTGCCTACTCTATCGCAACAAACAGTTTCTCACCAGTCACTCTAAGGTTACCACAGCCAGGACACACCTCCTATTAACCCTACTTTATCCCTCCCCCGTGCTTACCAATCTCTGAAAAACTGAGCTCAACAAACTAGATAGCTGCTACAATAAAATAGCCAGATTTGCCACAGGATTACCTGTAGAAATGAGTTATGGAAGTTATCTACTCCATCTTCCTGCTATACTTGCTGTTAAACACCTCTATAACATGTATATATTAATGTAGCCTGTGAATGTTGGCAAATACACTCTTTGGTTAACTCACTATCTTATATGTACTATACTTCTATATGAAGTATAAATATTGTGCATTCTATATTTTGTTTAATTGAACCTTTTGGTTAACATGTCTTTCTCTTGTTAATGATTTTACTGCTCTGGAGCTTTTCTCCCCGGGCCTCCACTGAAAATGGACATATATCCAGTTGGACTCTCCCAGTTAACAAATGTAAAATAAATAAATAAATAAATAAATAAAATTTGTTTACCTGGTTTGTCTGACTGAGCTAAGTAGCCCTTTTTCAGCGGACACCTGGGGAGAAAAGCTCCACATGTTCTACAGATTATTATTTACAAAAATAAGTAAACAATCAGCAACTGGTTTACAGAAAATATTCAAAGCAACATATACATGAAAAACAGGGGTTTACTACAGTAAACTAATCATTATATCTGTCAGATTTAGAATCCTGCATCATTTAGAAGGACTAACAATAGTTTTGTCACCAGACGTAAAATCTTACATTATGCAGATAAGAATGTATGTAATGTAAAAAATAAACTTGTAACCAAAAACAAAAACAAAGATAGGCAGCAAGCTGTAGAATTCCAACCAGTTTATTGTTAGCGCTTTCGTTCAGGAAATGTCTGAAGTTCATGTATTTCCTGAACAAAAGCGCTAACAATAAACTGGTTGGAATTCTACAGCTTGCTGCCTATCTTTGTTTTTGTTAATGTATGTAATGTGCTTTGGATAGAGGAGTTAATATGAGACAAGGTCTAGAAAGTTAGAGAAAGTTACATAGGTTGGGAGTAGATAGAGGTGTGCAGTTAGGGTTGATAAGCTGTTTAAGGGGGTGTGGGTACAGAGGCAGGTATATTGGCTTAACGGGTATTCTTTAGTGGCTAGCTTGAATTGACTAAGTTGCTTGAGTGACCTGATCTCTAGTGGGAGTTTGTTCCAGGCCTTGGAAGGATTATAGCTATAGAGAATATATCCTTTCTTAGTTTTAGGTTTGTGGATTTGTAGCAGATCTAGGTTAGAGCACCGGAGGGATCTAGCAGGTGAATAGTGGTAGATGACATATGATAGGGTAGGACAGTAAGAAGGCTGATAAAGGATAGAGTAGATGATCTGGAGTTGAGGAAGAAGAAGCTGGTGAGGTAGTTTTAGCCAGTTAACGTGCTTGAGTGAGAGACAGTGATGTGTTTGATGGGCTACAAATTTGGCTGTCTTGTAGGTACATTCATGTTTGGCAAGGAGTGTGGAGTTGAAGCAAGTAAGAATTTGAGAGCCATATAATAGACTGGGTAAGAAGTAGGCATAAGAGAGAGTTACTTTAGCTTCACTGGTGAGAAACGTTTTGTTACAGTAGAGGATTCCAAGTTGCTGATGAGTTTTTCTTGATACAGTTGTTTATGTGTAGATCGAATTTAAGTTGGTCGTCAATGATGGCACCAAGGAGTTTAGTGCTAGTTTCCACCTCAATGTGTGTGTTATTGAGGGACAGGATTGTGAACGTGGATTTAATGTGGTTGAAGTTTTTAGGAAGAAAAAGCAGTAGGTTTTTTTTTTTTTTTTTTTTTTTTATGGTTAAGGATAAGCTGGTTATCGGATAGCCAGTTTTCTACTGAGTTAAAGGAAGTCTATGTTGTAGAGATAAGTTAGGAGGGAGAGTCAGCAATAGTGATGACAGTAGAGTCATCAACATATTGGACCAGTGGTGACTGAGGACAGGAGGAATAAAGAAGATTAGTGAAGATGTTGAAAAGTAGTGGGCTAAGGATGGAACCCTGAGGGACACCCATTTTAAATGAGAGAGGAGGGGAGAGTGCAGATTGTCTCTTCACTGCTTGAAATCTGTCAGTGAGGTAGCTGGAAAACCATGCAACAGTAGCAGGGGAGAAGTTATGGTTGGTTAGTTTGTGCAGAAGGAGAGGCTGAGAGACAGTGTCAAAAGCTTTAGAGAGATCTAAGAATAGGAAGGAGTCAAGGCAAGGGATATAGTATTAAGGAATGATAGTAGGGCAGTAGTAGTACTATGCTTTGGTCTAAAGCCATGTTGAGTAAGTGTGTGCAGATTTTCAGAGAGTAGGTAGTGCATAACTTGTTTATGTATGCATTTTTCTAGAACTTTACAGAGAGAGAGGATGGCAATTAATTGGTATAAAATTAGTGATGTCTCAGGAGTTACCTCCTTTATGTATTGGAAGAGTGAAGAATTGTTTACATATGGAATGGACTTTGGATTCCGAAATGGAGCAGTTGATTAAGATAGATACAGGCAAGAGAGTCAGCAGCTAATTGAAGGAAAAGGGAAGGAATGTTGTCAGTAGATGCTGAGCAAGGTTTGAGTTTAGAGAGTAGGGATTTGATGTAGCTAGTGGGTACAGGTTTGAGGGAAAAATAATTTGATGAGAGTATAGTGGGATTTGATGGAGAGTGGCTTGAAATATTATTAAAGGTAGATGAGTTGGCACTGGGGTTAAATAGTTTGGATATAGAGTCAATAAAATATGTGTTGAAGGTGGAGACAGTATCTTTGTGAGTCTTATTGGGACAATGATTGGAGGAGCAGGGACCACCATGATGTAGTATATGGTTTAATGAGTTCCAAAATGTTTTGGGGTTAGATTTCAAGGCTGAGGGTGGATTATAGCAGAAGTCTCTTTTGTCTTTATTAATACACTTTTTGGTCTGATTTCTAAGTTCTTTGTATTTTAGCAAGTCTGCAGGGAGCTTTGTTTTCGTCCATGTTTTCCATGCTCTGTCTCTATTTTTCATTAGGATGCGGGTGGAATTTGATAGCCATGGAGATATATTAGATTTAATATGGACTGTGCAAAGTGGAGGAAGTGAGTCAAGAATACTGAGAAAGGCGGAGCTGAAAGACAGGACAGCATCGTCAAGGGGAAGTCGGGTAAGGAAATTCCAGTTAACTTTAGAGAGAAGAGATTTAAAGGTGTCTAGGTGGAAGTTAGTAAGCTTGTGGCATGTGATAAATCTATGCTGTTTAGTAATGTGAGGGATATATCTAAGTACTTTTATTGGGGAGTGATCACTTAGTGTGTTGGGAAGGGTTTCAGGATTGTGATATTTAGAGGGATGAGAGATTAGAACCCAGGCAATAAGGGTGCTGTGTGTATGAGAGTCATTTCTATAGGTGGCATCAGTGATAAGTTGAGTAAAGCCATACAAAATGTGTAAGGAAGAATTTAGGGGACAGAGAGTTAACCAATTAATACTGACATCACCAAAAATAATGGTTTCATTAAGAATATGTTGAGAGAAGTATGTTTTCCAACAGGGGTAAGTTATCCCCAGGGGAATGTATATTGCTACTATTGTGATGGTGGTATGGGTGTTAAGTTCAAAGTTGCCTGTCAGTACTTCAGCAGGGCAAAAGGATGGGATAGTTTTATTAGGAGCTGTTAGAGCAAGGTGGTTAGAGTAAACAATGGCAACTCCATCACCCTTTTTCTTTTGGTGGTCAAGGCGCAGTGTACTATAGCCAGGAGGGAGAAAGTCTTTGTCATGGTATTGGGGTTTTAGCAAAGTTTCTGTTAGGGTGATAACATCAGGGGTATGGCTTGAGATCCAAGCATGAAGTTCACTAACCTTGTTTAATATACTTCTAGTGTTTATTAAGTAAAAGGAGATTTGTTTGTTTAGGCAGGCAGAGGCGTATAGGTTAGTGGGACTATAGTTAAAGGTGTAGTTGTGTTGAGTGGGGCGTGGATTGGGATGAATATCTCCTGCAAGTAGAAGAACATCAGGGTAGTAGTGGCAGTTATGTTTGTATAAGTTAAAGATTTCTGTCTATATGGCTGCTTGTCTTAATTTTTTTTAATCAGGGCAGAAGGTTAAAAATTCACATTAAACCACTGGGACTTTTTCTTCTCATAACTGCTGATGAAAAACAATGGCTAAATTCTCTAGATAACCTTGTTAAGTCTGATAGTGTAGTCCAGCCTAGGGGGCTCTGGATATATTTATTAATTTTTGGAAATGAATGAAAAGTAAGCATTTTAGGTCTCTTATCAATATCTTCAAATTAATTTGCTCCTGTTCAAGAGAGTCCAGTCACACTCATTCCAGTGGCAAATCATGCAATTCTTGCTGTGGGTATTCATACTCTGAAAAACCTGTCTTTTCATAATAGGACACTATCCTGGCCCACTCAGCTTGGGGACAGTTTTTCAAAGCACATACCCCTGAAATGTCACTCAGCCTGGGGACAGTTTTTTTCAAAGCACATACCCCTGAAATGTCACCAAATAAGTCTCCAAATTTCAGTAGTGCACTGGGTTTTGGGATTCCCAACAAGGTGGGTGGCTGGCTTGGCTCATCATCATACACATTTGTTGTCAAAGGCTGAGCATTTGTTGGTCAGTGGTTGCACATCTTTCCCAAAGAACTGTAGTAAAGTTCATGAAGGCTGCAAGTATTTTTTTTTTTTTTCATTTTGAAAAGGACACAGTAACTACATTTTCAGTAGAAACAAAATTTTGGCTTCACAGAAAAAGTCTGGCAATAAAAAAATTATTCTCAAAATAATGGTTCTCACTGCCACAAGGATACCTTCTGAGCATATGTGTTTATCACAAAATTTGAGAGCAGCCAGTATTCCAGGTTAGTCAATTAGTGATTACTACTTTAAGTGGTAGCACTGCATTTGGGAAGGGTGCATTCCTTTCTGAGGTGGAAAAGAACAGTTCAAAAAGTGCATTAGCTTGGTTTGTAAATGTAGCCAATAGTGTATTGACCTGCACTGCTTTCAATAATAAGAACAGTCTCTGGAAACAAAATTTTCAGTTTTTATTAAAAACACAAAATGGAAAGTCACATAAAAGAAACAGTTTCATATACTGCTAGATTATCTTCCAAAGTTCAGCTCAAGAATTTCAGTACTCCAGAATACACATTTTCCTCAGAGCTGGCCCATAAATATATAGTACATAATTATCAGTTATCATTCTTCTCAATACTCTGTTACACTACAAGCAGGGGTGATTCCATCAGATTCTGTTTATATACTATCAGCTGCTGTTGTTTTTTCCAGATTTCAGAGACACTTTCCACACTGTCATCAAATTCCACCTGTTACTTTATAAAGGCTACTCTTTAGATCTCTCTCTAGACCTAAATACTAAGAAACTGATCTCCCCCAATGCCAGTGGTAGTTGACATGATTTATGCCAAGAGATACCCTCTCCCTATTAGATATCTTGGAGATCCTCCCTCTTATTTGCCTGCCTGATCTGTATTACTCAGAAATGCTGCAGTTCTCTTCTATGGTACACCTTCTGGTAAAAGCAACCCTAACTGGTCCGCATACAGTGGATACAATAGCACAATAGGAAGTGTTTTTTTGTTTCCCCAGACCTAGCAGCATACTCCCAACCATACCAAATTACTCGTTTTTTACCAAGTTTTGGGGTCCAAATAATGGGGTGTCACTATTCCCAAGTGACACCCCTTCATTTCCGACTTTTTCCCCAGCTTCTTTCCTTATTTTTAATTTTTTCCCAGTTTTGAGCTCACATCATCACATGTGCGATGATGTCAACTCTGTCAGGGCTACCAGCTGTCGGAATCGAGCTCAAGGGCATAGTGCACACATTTCTGGACTTTGATGATGTACACACCATTTCCGGACTTTGAATGTATGTACATGTGACCGGGGAAATAGTAAATTTTAAAATATGGATCTATTCTGCCGTTCTCAAGCCCAAGGTGAAAGGATGATGAACGGGAACTGGGAAGTCCAGGGTGAACACAGAACAAATAGGAAACATTTATTATTTATTCTGCAAGCAAAGCAAGCTGTCCATCCAGAAGAGTGTTTGTGTGTGTGTGTGTGTGTGTGTGTGTGTGTGTGTGTGTGTGTGTGTGTGTGTGTGTGTGTGTGTGCACTCAGGCTCAAACCCTGTACCTTGGGTACAAGGTAAAAAGAGCCTAAAGTCCTTAGCCACCGCCTGTTCCTCATAAAATCTGTGGTTTTCAGGATTTTTTGTGGCAAATCACTAAAGGATTGAATTCACTAAATATTGGCAGGCATTTGAATTTCAGACTTCATATTCTTCAGAAAATAAATGCTAACACAAAACCTTTTATTCTAGCAATTTTCTAAGTTTATAAGATCAGTATTTGAAATTTGTCCCTATTTTGGGGCTGTATTCCCCCATTACTGGCTTTGTCCAGGTTTTTTGTGCTGAGAGGTTCAGAGCTATGGTGAGAATTGAGAACTGAATTCACTAAATGATAGCCATTTAAGCTACAGTCTTCCTATCTTTCAGCAAACTGCTGATTTGGCATAGTGGTATGTTGTTCTGGCTGTAGTATGCAGGGTCCTGGGTTCAAGACTTGGCAGTGAAATGCATCCTGGTAGCACAACATTGTATTCTAACAACTTTCCAAATGTTTGTCTCCCTCCCAAAAAAAAATTGAAATTGAAAATAAGTGCGCAAAGTTTTGCAAGATGCCTGTGGATTACACTACTGTCATTCTATATATATATATGCCCTTACTCTGTGCTTGTGCGAGGGCAGAGAAGTTTTAATGCCAAGTCTATTTTCATTGTGAGACAGTATTGCTTTGTTGTTTAGCAGATGTCTATTAGTGTTTGTGCATTGTGTTATACAATGTAAAAATAAAATCCAAATAATCATTGTAGAAGTAAAGCAGTATGTACACATTAGTGTTTATGGTACATGGAGCAAAACAGACAGGTAATGGGCCATTGGAATGGCTGCAGGGGGACTCTGGTGCTATATTTTGGTCATCTGTTCTTCAGTTTGCGTTTGAAAGTTGGTATCCCACAATTCCATTGGAGCGGGTGGGGTTATGCAATTATGTATGCAAATTTGATGTTAATCAGCGTACAGATTTGTACCTATTTTTCATGGGCCTTGTCCAGATTTTTGATGTTTCTGGGATGAGGGGTATGCTCAGCAGTCACTGTGCCACTATACTTTTTTGATAAACATTCTAGCACCCCTGAATACAAATACATAAGAAAATGAAATATATAACATTAAAATGCAGATATTTGCACATCATTTTACCTAAAATTACAAACTGTGGGCAGTGTTCATAGTCCCACAATTCACAGTGTAATGTCAATCTGTGAACAGCAGTGATGTACCTATATTTAAAAAATCAGGAAAATGCAAACAAGAAACTCTGGTTTCAGAACTTCTCAGCCCAGCACCAAAATGCCAGCAGTAGTTTTGCACATCTAAAGCAGCATAAGAATCTGGCAAGAGTAGTGTATGTATGTGCAGAACAATTTGTTTGTGTAGAATAAAAGCCTTTCTAACCCCTCCAGCTAGGATTGCCATTGCCTGCTCTCACCTAATTTCAACACTTATATATGCTTCCCCTCTTCTGTCTAACCTAAACAAGTTGATATTAAACAGACTGTCTACCTGTTACAATCACATTGCCAGGTTTGCCACTGGCCTGACATGCAGAACCCACCACTGCATCAACCTCAAACAGCTTAGGTAGCTAGAATTTCCCAGTCTCATACAATATAACCTTCTGATCATAGCTAACAAAATCCTCTATAATCCAGACAATACAACAGCTCTTAGAAATATTATCACCCCCCCAAAACAATCAGAGACTGCTTAGATCCTTGAACAAACTTCTAATTCATACAATCAAAACTAACAATTCAGCAGGGAAGCTCTCTTTGCAAATGCTGCAGGTAGAGCCTGGAATCTACTTCCAGCTGACATTACTATGCTCTCCTCCCTAAGTCATTTTAAGAGTAAACTCAAAAAACATCTGGCACTAACCTGGCTTTGCCACTGTAACAAGCCTGGCTAACCAGAATTCATGAATATATATAAAAATGTATTACCTGTTACTATTAATTTGTTTTTATCTCCTGATTGTAACTGGTGCTAACCAGTGTCGAGAACCAATTTGCTTGTCAAAGTATTTACTGTAATATCATGACTGTGTTTGTCTGCAGTGCATTTGTGGATTGTTGTCTCTGTTATAATGTCTTTATTACTCTGTTTACTCTGTATACCCTGGAGCTTTTCTCCCCGGGCCTCCGCTGAAAATGGACATGAATCCAGTCGGACTATCCCAGTCAACAAATGTAAAATAAATAAATGTACATAAAGTCATGAATTATATCTGGCATTTATGACAAGATATTATGAGTGTGGGCCTGTGCGGATATCTCAAGATGTTCTGTGAAAACCTGTACTGACCTAAACTGAGATCCACTGACCTACAGGTTTCCCAAACTGTATTAAAGTTTCTTCTATTTGCTGTAAGGATGTCCTTATTGTGATACCTTGTTTGGATTTTTATAAGGGTGGAAAGGGGGAAGATAAGAAACCTGTAAGTAGGGGAGAAGATAAGAGGACCATATAGAAGGAAAACATTAAAAATGTGTAGGATAAACTGGGAGACTATAACATTTTGTGGGACGGATGCCAACCCCCAATGTTTTTTTAATGGAAGTTTGGAAAAAAGTATGGGTAGAGTGTGTAGGAGAGAGGATTAGGAAAGAATTGAGCATAAATAAATAAATATAAATGAATTGCATGAACAGTATGATGAGCTGCTGATGATGAGGGGGACAAGACATACAGATGGCAGATAAATGCAAAAGGAAGGGATCAGACATCCATGATCCAGTTGCCACCTCAATCCACTAATCTGAAGGACCTCAGTAACCCCCCCATCTGTGATGGACCTGGGGGGAACCCCAATGGTGCAGAGGGAAGGCCTCTGGTGACTTGATGGTCAGTGCTGACTGCAGGAGTAGATCCAGGTACCTCTCCATCTCCTTGTAATGTAGCTCCACACAAGATCTGAGATCTGAAGCTGATGGTATTGGCAGCTTACAGGGCTGGCCTCACTCCACAGGGCCCACCAGAGGAGGAATTATTGCTTCCACCCAGTGAAGCCATCCCTCACTGGGGAGTGGAGGTGGTGAGCATTCCCTTACTTGGGAAGCATGGGGATGAGCTGCCCAGGACTTTCTGGACCTGTCCAAAGGAAGTAACATAAAAGGGAGAGACAGAAAAAAAAGAAAGAGAAATGAAGACAACAAATGGAATCTTAAGTGTTTTGTAGAAATTATGTTTTATTTAATAACTGCAAATCAGTCAGTATTCATTTAATCAGAAATGCTATTAAGCACTGTTACATATTTTGCATTAACTTCTTCTTGATACTACTTGTTATTACTGTACTGCTTAATAGTATACTTGTTAGTACTTGGTATTACTTATTACTGTACTACTGGATAGTATACTTGTTAGTACTTGATACTACTTGTTATTACTGTACTACTTGACAGTATACTTGTTAGTACTTGATACTACTTGTTGTTACTGTATTACTGGATAGTATACTTGTTAGTACTTGATACTATTTGTTATTACTGTTTCTTTTTTTCAAAAATTTATTTTATTATTTTCCAAATATAACAATAGTTAGAATTACATTCATCTGTATAGGTAATATGTTATAACATTCTATATACATTATTTACATATGGCCTGAACAAGGAAGATGAATAAGAAAAGAAAAAAAACATATATCATTCAGTATACGTTATTTACATATGGCCTGAACAAGGAAGATAAATAAGAAAAGAAAAAAACAATCTGTGAAAATATATAGGTTACACATTAAGAGTCTGTGTCCATTTTTAGTGTCTCAATAAGAGAAAGAATTTTCTTCCAAGGGTTGTTGATCCAAGTTTTAGGGGTAATTCTCAGTTCTTTGACTTTAATTTCCAATAGTGCTATTTCTTCCATTAATCTCAGGAATTCTTCAATGGTGTGATCTTGTGATGATTTCCATTTTCTTGTTATATATTTCCTTGCTACTGCTAGTATAGTCCAAAGTAGATATGTCTTCTGTTATTCATCTCTGTATTGTCATTAACATTCAGAAAAATTAGAGATTTAGTTAGTACAAAGGAATCTGTAAAAATAGCTTGAAGAAATTTAGTGATTTCTTCGCAAAATGTTTTAATGTTAATACATTCATATAGAATATGTGTCCAGTCTGCTTTGCATCTTAATGAGCATCTCCAACAAATGACATCTTCAGATGAATTGATTTTACTGTTTCTTCTGTGATATGAATCAGTAACTGTTTTACTTTGTGATATGAAATTCCATAAACAATGTGCAATGAATTACTTCAAGGTCAAATAATGACAACTACGGCTTCAGTGACAGATAATACTTTCACAACCAAAGTCGATATTGTTGATATAGTACAGTTCCTTCCATTTCAGTAGCTCAGAATATTGTATTTATATTAAGACCTCTCAATTTATGCACTAATTGTAGTCTAATCAGACTGTGATAAGTTATCAAAATGAAACTCTATTAATGAATGGTACCATTTTTAGAGGGAATATATTTCTATATTACTTCATATTATTCAGCATTTTTCATTCTTACAAGCATAATACAAAAGCCTCGCCATTATTTGCTGGAGCTGTTTGGTGTTATATCCAGTCTCCAGTGCTGCTGTAGAGAACTAAGTAAAATAGGAGAAAACAAAAGTTGCTTCCTCATTCCATTTGTGTACACTGTTGCTGAAAGCAATTCATTATTTACAAATTGTGTTGCATTTAAGAAGCTTTATAACGAATGTCAACACATCATACTTCTCCCATCATCAGTGTCGTTCTCTGATAATATATATGTTACTGTATAAATGTGTGACTGGGCCTTGGGGAAGTTTATTGTAAAAATATTGCAAAACTGATAAAGTATCCAAACTGGAAAACTTATTGTGGTGCACGGCTTTGCTTCAAGAAAGGTTTGCTGTTCAACTTGAATAAACTGGTAGAGCCATAACTGAACATTCTTGGGCTGATACATTTAGAGGTGCCATAGTATCCATTGGCAGTGCCTATTGATCTATTTCTGAAAGGTATGCTAGAATGCCAACTTAAGCAGATATTCAATTTCAGGAAGATGACAGTTTTGCACCCTCTGCTAACATTGTGAACAATTTCAAAATGACCAGTCTAAGGTGCAATGAATCATTCACATTATTGTTCAGCTGGATGTGACTACATCACTGGCATTAGTTCTGTGCTACAGTAATTCATTATTAATTCTGTACACTATTCAACATGGATTAAAGCAGTGCAGTTTCCATGCATATTATGCAGTGCAGCTAATTTCTGTACAACTCCCACTGAAGCTAAGGAAAGTTCTGGAAATTACCAAAAATAGTACAAATATCAGCTTAGATCCTGTTGAAACTTAATTACAATAAATTTTACAATACAACTTCAATTTTACTAATGATTAAGCATCAAACTTTATGAAGCTTTTAATACAGAACTGATACCACCTTTAGAATGAAACTACAACTAAAGTGTGATGCTTAAATAATGAAAATTAATATTTCATAATAAAGTATTCCAAATATGATTCTGACATGGCAACAATGCCATATTTTTACAGCAGCCAAGAAACATTGCATTTATACTGCCTGAAAACTGAATGCTGGTTGTACTCAAATAATGGCAGTACAGTTATACACAGGCTCATGCACACAAAGAGATGCACACTTACACACATGTATATGTCTCTATATAAACATATTTGTGTGAGTGTGAGTGTTGTGTTTGTGTGAATGTATACCTGTGCAACAGGGTATTACCATTCTTCGACAAACATTGACAGTCATATCAAAGTTTTCCAATCAAAATTAACTTGCCAAATCTCCACTTAAGCATTACTATGGGTCATGTGAGAGGGCAAGTCCCATCTTCCCCATTCAAAATATCATTTGGTCGTATTTGCCAAGATAAATTTTGACCAAAAAACTTTGATGATTTGTGTAGCAACAAAAAGGTAAGTCAACCAATGCACCTGCTCTCATTTTGTGTACACACACACACACACACACACTATATATATATATATATATATATATATAGAATGTTGAAACTGCCTTGGACGACCAGCACATGGTCAAAAGGCAGTTCCCAGGTAGGCGGAATGTTGAACCGAAATCGATCGAGTTACACTACAGCAAATGGGTAGTGTAGGTCGATCATTTTGGTTCGACATTGTGCACGGAGGTCGCGCTTCAGTGAGGAATAGCGAATTAGCCCATTTCCTCATTGTAGTGCGATCTCAGAGTTGGTATATTTAATGTACAGGGGGTGCAGGGGGCAGAGCCCCCCTGCAAAATACTAGAAGTAATGTACCGTTGACTGTAGAGCTCAAAGGTACGTTAATATGCATAGCAGGAAGTGAGTGACATCACCTCCTGCTATGTCGAATACATCAAGCCATGGTGGTCGATGTATTCAGTTTTGCTTTGGGTTTACATTCGAAATTTCAAATTCAGCATTTCAAGTTGATCTTTGTTATTGCTCGACCGAAGATGATTTGAACTTTTAATACTAAACCATATATATGTATATATATATATATATATATATATATATATATATATATATATATATATATATATATATATATATATATATATATATATATATATATATATACACACACACACACACACACACATACATATATATATATATATATATATATATATATATATATATAGAGAGAGAGAGAGAGAGTTGTATAGTTGTACTACATATAATCAAGTTCACCTATTGTGGACTGAAAAAACATCTACATCAAATCATTAAAAATACTGATGTTGACACACCAGGATGCATGCACCAAGAAACAGCCTTGGTGCATGCAAAATTAGCTTTTTAAAAAAGACAACAAAAACATCATTGCTTGCAGGGGCAAGCCCTCCTGCACCCCCATTTTAGGGGCTGTTCCCTGACAACACTTGCTAATTATATACACTAATTCTGAGATCGCACAAGCACAGAGTAAGAGCATATTATCCAACCCCATGAATGCTGTGATTTCGTACACCTGTCAATCAGCTGCTTAGTTGATCATATGTGGGAGACTAAATAGCTATTGCCCACACATGCACACACTCTTGACATAATACAATACTCTACATACATCTGTAGAATGCTAGCCTTTGACCCTATACCTCCAAAGCTCACCCAGCCAGTTGATCTCTCCTCCACCTCTGCAGATCATCTTACATGTGGTGTACCTGCACTCTGGAGTTGAAGATCCCAGTAAGGAATGACAGGTGATCCCCTAAATTCTACCAGATATTTTGTGCTATTCACTGCCAGTGACAGCCTATTCAGAATTCTGCCGGTTTGACTCTTTTATAGGTTTATAGGTACTTACTAGGCTAATGGCCACAAGGGCCTTTTTAAGCCTAGCCAAGCATCCCAAATCTCTGACAAGTGCTGATACCTTTGATAAGTGTAAGTATGGGCCTGGGAGATGAACCATTTACAGGTTACCTGTGTCCATTAGAGACATAGGTGCCAAACCAGGATGAATTTCCAGTTTCCTATCCAATTTTCCAGGTTGCACTTGAATTGGGTTAGGGATGTAGTCTCTACGATACATACCTATCTCTCCAGCAGGTCCTATTTATATCACAGGCAAGGTTTTAGAACAGGTAATTCTGGTGCTGTTTGTTTTGTGGATATGCAGGAGGTCCATCAGAGTGGGGTGTGATAATGCCCTATATGCCAGGCATAGATCTCCTCTCAAAAGACTGTAGGAGACAGAATACAGGGAAAGGGCCCTGAGACAGTCTGCATAGGACATTTTACTTACCCCCTGTATTCTTTTAGTGAGGAACCTCTGTGGATGTTCCAACTGTTGGATATGCCTGCTTAGGTATATACTAAAGGGGGCATTGTACTCAATGACAGGACTGATGAATGCTAAATACAGTGAAACAATGACTTCCTTGGACTTAGATGTCATATCTTTGTTTATAAGTTGCGCAACATAGAATGATTTCCTCACCACTGTAGACACATGATGGTCAAAGGCTAGATCACTATCTACGTGTCCTTAAGTCCATGACTACTGGATCAACTCTAAGGGGTGTGTTGTCAATATGATAGTTACCAGGGATGGATGACTTCCCAAGTATGGGAATGTGCAAAATCTCCATCAGGGCTGAATCTAAGGATGCTTTATATGTCAAATACAGATTGCATCTCAGCAACCTGCAGGAAACAGTGCATAGAGACAGGGCTCTAAGGAGATCCGCATTAGACAGGGTGTTAATACCCTCGATTCTCTTGACGAGGAAGCTGTGTGGGCAAGGCTTCATTGCTGAAACCCAGGATTGAGCTAAGGACCTTTAGATCTTCAGTCTAACACTCTCCCACCTGAGTTATTTCATACATATATTTTTATATGGACCTCATCTTTCTGTTCCTCTAATTTAAAGTAAACATTTGCACGTTCACTTGCAAATCATACAATTGATCATTCATCATCTTACCTCTCTGCTACATTGACAATTTCATAAGTTGTTGACTATAAAGCATCATTTTAACATTATTTATGTGCATCTTAGCTGCATATTTCAACAACGTGCGGCATAAGTTTTGGATTTCAGCTAAAATCATCTCCAAAGTCCTCTGTTGCTGCTAAAAAAGTTGTAAAATTTAAACAATCTTTGGTACTAATAGCTTCCATGTTTTTTAGATACCATAGGAAGAGGAAGCACTTCACTCTTACTTAATTTAACAATTTGCTTGACTGTATTAAACAAACTGGCACTAAAAGATATTTCAGTGCCCTCCATGAAAACAATTTCACCAGTTTAATACAAATATTGACTGAGCGGGTGGGAAGAATCTCACTTCCTGAAGGTTTTAAACTGGTTTGAACTTTAATTCTTTGCTCTCTCTTGTTCGCTCCCTAAAGTACCATACAGAGCTCCTTATGTACCCATCTTAGAAGTAGAGGTTACTGCTTTTTTCTCTCACTCAAAAGATTTGATCCAAATAATATATTGCTTTGCTGATCTTCAGAGAGCACCACTAAGGCACCTAAGTATGAAATTTTTACTGGCTGTGTGAATCCAGAGATGAGTGGAAGGATATGTTGGCCAAAGGTGCCTGCAGAAAGCAGCATTGTTGATATCCTTACATCCCCTGTTGGTACTTGAACACGCTTGTTCATCTCACAGTTACTATATTACTGACTGGACATAATGGGGGAGAGGTTAAAGGGTTAACTGAAAAGTTCTTTAGACCAGGGGGAAAGTAGTAATAGAAACACATGATAATTTTGTTGTGAGAGCACAAATGCCATACCGGAAGGCACCTTGGCATTCCCTACAAACTTTGTGGCATTAAGGTTAAGTTAGAACATACAGGGGTGAGGGTCTTTTCTGCAGGTTGGTTGACCCACATTGCAAATGCTTACAGTTAAATCTTTGCAAAGAAGCAATATTCCTACATGTGCACTATGTTGGCAGGAAGCCAGTTAAAAGGGTTACCTTCCTTAGTGGCAAAGAACCCTTATAAGGAAAATGCTGTATGACAAACTGATGATAGTAAAGATTTTTTTTTTATCCTTATTGTTATGCTAGCAGAAAAGCAAGTCCCTAAATGCTTTTCAGCACATCTCCTTCCCATCCTTCATTTCAGAAACAGAATACAAAGGATTAGTTGAGATAAAATCTCTTCAGCCAGCAGATCTAGGAGAATTTCTAGCTATGATTCCCTCCCTGAGAGATGAATAAAGATGCCTTGTTGAAGTTGCCTCACCTCACCTCTGCTCTTACCATGTTAAACTAAAACAATTTACTGGAGTGACAGTAAATAAATAAAAAAAATATTTGCTGGTTTATATTTACCTTCATAAAATACATCAAAACATTCTTTATGTTTAATAAATTCATATCTTTAATGCAGTAATATGCATGTTATGCAGAACCAGTGCAGATGAACATTCAGATGTTGCTGTAACTGATGTAAATTCACTTACTGGAAAAGATCTAGTGGTAAGAAGAAACAAAACGCCAGCAATCATAAAATCATATTGTAGCAAATATGTTTGGGGCATGTTTGCTCTATGTGATATGGGTTTCCAGTTCATTGACTACTATGGCATTACTATGGTAAGAAGGCTTTTGTCTGTAGTGGTACTACACTGGTCTCACTGACAAAGGTTTCACACAAACGCAGAGGTCCAGCTGCAAGGTTAATGCTGATTAGCCATGTATGCTTCCCCAGAACTTTAAACTGGGATAGAACAGCACAGTAGAGTGCTTCAAAGAATAACTCTAAAGTGCTAGTTTGGGAGTGAAATGAAAAGGAAAAACAGTATGCCATCTAAATAGCATGTATTCTTTAGTCCTGGGGTTGGAGTAGATCTGTTAGCCACATGGAAAATAAGCACTGTAAAGCCATTATGTGTGTGATGCATGTAGGGACATGACTGCAGCGCGTGTGTGTGTGTGTGTGTGTGTGTGTGTGTGTGTGTGCGTGTGTGTCTGTGTATTCAGGTACTCAGGTGTATGTTTGCACACATGCATGTTACTTTGTAAGTGCCTGCTCACCTGTGTTGCGCAGGGTGGTAGAGGAACACTACTGAGGTAATTTGTAACTGAGCAGTGTGTTCTATTCAGGGACATGATATCGAGCTGCTAATGAGCTGTTGCTCTATGAAGCTTTATCATGTCTCTGAATCTCATTATATCAATTTGTACTGTTGGATTCTGAGGCATCACCTACTCTGGTATTCTAGGGTACCTATGTACATGGTGCTCTTTGGATTTATTTTCATTCTGTTGCCTTTCAGTGAATTTCAGTATTTAATAAGTATTATTTAAGCGACTCCACTCAGCCAAATGACCTTCTTAGAGGCAGGCTTCATATAACTTGGTAGCTAGGGAAATTGGAAGAGGGTGATGTCAAGACAGAACACATGGCACTGGTTTCATCAAAATGTGGTATTTTAGAGGAATCAGTTACTTCAGGTAATTGTGGGATGAGAACAGTGGAGGATTTTGTTAAGAGGTGAGTAAGACTCAGAGTCAGGAGACAGACTGCCATTACATTTATATGGGGGGGGGGCGACATGCTGGATGTTTACTTTAGTTTCATATGCCCATGCATTTATGTAAGTTCATATCAGGATTTCATTTCACTGATCAGCAAGAGCTGCAAATTCTTTCTGAAATCATTTGCCAATGTCTAATTATAATCTAATTTAAAAAATAATTCCCAGGTTAAATTGAGTTTATTGAATTGTTAATTGCACCTTGTTCTACCATGGTCAAGTACATGACATCAAAGATTCCTTACTGCACTGTTATCACCTCTCAAATGATTCTTACATTCTTGTTTTTAGCTGCTGGTGGTCATCTCACAGCTGGTGGATCTGCACTGCATCACCCATCCTTGACTCTGGGCTGGATCTTTGTTTTAGGAATGCTTCTGCTGTGTTTCCATTTTGTAATTACCCTACCACATGATTGTTGAAACAACAGTGGCAAAATAACCTTCCCAGGACAGATTACAGCAAGTCTGGAAGGAAAAAATCCATCAATGGTTTCTCTTTTGTTTGTTTTATATTTAGATAAGTAAATTATTTTACTGCTGAAACCTGCATCACTGTGAGAAGGTATCACATTTCAACACAGAAAAACAGGCTCAACCTAAATGGCATTTTCAAACCAGTTTAAGAAGTAATTTAACAGAAAGTTGGCCAAGATGGTAGAATAAACTGGCAAACTTTCAAGGACTTTGACAAGAATAATCACCACTGCAATTAACACATTAACACTTTAGTACCACTTCAGAATTTAACTGTCACTTGTGGCATTTAAAGTACAACTGAAGAAGTTTTTCTTAGGCTGTAACGGGCTATTAATAGTTACTATTATAGGGCAATCATTTTCCTTCCATTTGGCTGTTAGATGTGCATTAAAATAATGTAACTTGATAAAAAGAGAGAGTAGCCAGCCACAGTCGCCCACTTCAAATGTGCAGTAAAGTTGGGCTAACTCAAATGAAGGTGGGCTGAAATGTATTCATTTGCAAGTCTCCTGCCTCACTATACACATTTAATTCGATATTAGAACATTCTAAAGCAATCCTTGTCATGTCTTATTGTTTCCATATAGTATCTGCTGCTTTCTTCTGAATTATTTTCATGGTATACCACTATCGGAGAGCTCTGTTAAAGACAATGAAATTATCTAATCTGCATATCACTAACAGATACTTGGAAAGTTGTAGCACACTTTTAAATAAACAGGATCATCATATAACATTTTTTCTTGCAGAGAGAATATGTACTCAAAGGCTTTCAAAATGTGAAATGGCTACCCTAGATCACAGGGTAAAAATAACTTAGGAAGTTTATTTCAAAATGAGATGTCAGTATGAAAAAGAAAGATTTATCATTTAAACTGTTTGAAACAAGTTCTTCCAGGTACATCCTTAGTATCTAACAAAGATACTTTTTAAGCCTGTACTTTTCCGATGTGTTCCATTCTGTACTGCACTTCGTGCAGTGAGTGCTTATGATATCACTGTAATGAAAGAGGAGGCATTGTACTTGACCCCAGAACATTCTGAGTTGGCAATATATATTACTGATGAAAACAATTTCAAAGGTGACTAGCATTGTAAATATTTTACTTAAATTACTTTTGGAGTTTTCACATATTAATCTAAATGTTTTAATCGAATTACTTGGTTAATCACTGAAGTTTACTGAAATGTTAATTACATCATCAGCTATTAAGAGATACTTGCAAGGAAAGTTTCTGTGTGCCTGATCATTTACAGCTTGACTGTTTAAATGATTTATTAATATTCACAAATTGCCTGGAACCCAGTGTCCAGCAACAGTGGCTAATTCAAGCTAAAACATGCAAACAGTATGGTGATATAAATAAATTGGATTAGTGTACGGGTACAAAGAAAAGACATAGGTAATGGGCTTCCGTCCAAATAGTCATTTACTGAACACTGACCATTTGAATGGCTGACTTCATTAAGGGGACTGCTCAAAAGTTGATGGTCACCATTAAGCAGGACCTCCAGCAATCACAGGGTTGCTGGCATCTAAAACCAGCTGTGAGTATTACCCCTGAGGTGTTCACTTGTCTGTGTTTAAACTAACCTTGGACTTATCATGCTTAAGAAAGATAATGTGCATATTTTATAAAACAAGAAAGAAAAAAAAAACTTTCATATGTAAAACAAGACTGTATTTGGTTGGAAGGGAATCAGCAAACTATCTTGTTATGGTCTGCTGAATTTAAAATTCATTCACATTGCTTTAATTACCTTTAGGGTCACTTACACCTCACAGATGCATTGTCAGCACATCAGAGAAAGTACTATACCAAGCCAAATTCCATTTTTGACACTCTGCAAATGCCAAGCCAAAAGATCATATCAAGTTCACACCTGTACAATATGTTTATAGTACTTTGTCAGGCAAGCATACATATCTGGACAGAGTTTAGTATCAGTGAAATCATAAATGCAATAAAACACCTTCTCTTCCGTTGAATAAGAGGGCTATTATTACAGATATTGTTTATTTTCTGAAACCAATACCCAGCAATCAATTCTGACTCGCTTTCACAGTCTGTTTTCTTTTCTCTGCCTCCCATCCTTCAAATCCCAAACTGGTAGCAAACACATTTCTGAAAAATGCATACATTAGGGGGATATGTACATTAGGGGGATATGGCACAGAGCTACAAATGCAGGAAGAGAGTGGCAAAGAATGTGGTGTCAATACAAACACAGAAATTCTATTCAAAGAGAATTGTGAGCCATATTCATGCTTTTAATATTTATATTCCTGATTTAATTATTCATATTCATGTCTATTTAATACTATTACTTTTACTGTTGCTACTACACTGGTTACTTTCCCTTCCTTAGTTTTCCTTTCTTGACAGAGTGAAACAATTTCATTAAAATGCATTCCATGTAACACTGACTTTTTAAGAAGTATATTTTTGTTTACCACATTTGAGGGGATACAAGTTCAATAAATCTGGATGAGAGAGCTTAAAAGTACAAAGATCACCAGATGTAGGTGCAGACTCAATAAAGCCTGCACTGTCCTCTGAAACTGTGTGCATGTTGTGGAGTGAAGCACACATGATAGTGCACAGTTTTGTATTCAGTAAGTGGTTCTACATGCCACGCAGAGCCGCACAAACAAGGTAAACATTATGGCATGCTAAGTATATGCAGCTGAATTGTATGCTAATCAACCAATCCAAGATGGAAGAGCTATTCAACAAACTATAAAGCAGCCGTAGACTCGGTGCAGTCCAAAACCTATTGGAATACAGCCACAGAAACTAGTCTACATGGAAGGAATGTTAGGCGCTTCTGTTGCTCTTATATATGTGTATGTGCAGCAAGTCCAACTCTATGCTGCTGATGCTGCTAATAGACCACGGCTAAGGAGGAGAAGTGTGTTTAGACCCCACGTAACTTTTCATGGACTGCATGAGGTGGAAATTGTAGAGTGCCTCAATGTGGGTAGAGAGACATTACGTAAACTCTGCAACCTCTGTTGTCCTCAACTGAGAGCAAGGGCAAACCAAGGGGAGCCAATACTGTTGGAGACTACATTATGTGTAACAGTTAGAATATTAGCCACTGAAAACTTCCAGAGACAAACAGGGGGCATGCTGGGGGTGTCACAGGCATCAGCATCCAAGATCCTACATCAATTCCTAAATGCTATGATACAACATGCCAGTGACTAACATTTTCCCCATACACCAAAGGACACAGCCACAACTATGCAAGAGTTTTACCCTGTAGCACACTACCCTGAATTCTTGGGTGCCATAGACTGTACACATGTCAAAATCAAAGCACCACCCAGGGAACAGGGAAGGGTGATCATATATAGAAAGTGCTTCCACTCCATTAACTGCCAGATCATGTGTAATGCCAAGGGAATCATCCTGAATGTGTGTGCTGGCAACTCATGCAGTTATCACAACTCTCAACTGTATCAGATGTTTTTTTTTGAGGGGGGGCTATACCAAGGTCATTTATTGGTGGGTGCAGGTTATGCACTCCAACTGTGGCTGATGACGCTCATCAGAAATACACACACACAAACTGAAGAACACTATAATGAGTCACACACTCAAACAAGAAATATCACAGAGCGCAAGTTTGGGCTGCTGAAGTCATGGTTCTGGTGCCTAGATACATCTGGGGGATCCCTGCAGTGTGATCCCTGTACATGTACTGAAATTTTCACCATCTGTGTCATGCTTCACAATATTATTCTGAGAAAACAGCGTCACCAGGAACACCAAGGTAAAGGCCACACATCCCACCACCACTGGCAAGGTCACCACAGCCACATGCAGGTGAGGTGTCTGACTGGGAGCCACAAGCCACCAGCTGCTGTGGGTGTAGGCAGACATAAACATGCATAATATGCCCTCGCACTGGCCAAGAGGCAATGGATAGCAAACATGCTCACCAACTAAGGAGCTAAAATCTTCATCCTGCCCATGAAATGGCTGTATACTGCTAGCATCAGACAGTCAGCTCCAAATTAAAACTCTTACAACTGTCAGACTTCCAAGGTAAGTGTTGAACCTGGAACAAAAAAAAATGAATGTCTAAGAATACAAATGAATAGCAATACTTGTATACTGTTACTTACTAATGTAAGTAAGCATAAGGTGGGTGATTTTTACAGCAATGACATCGAAATGGTACAACACTGACTTATGTCAATACACGTGTTCTCTATCAACTAATAGTCTTCATGCGTTAAAGATTCACACATTCATACCACCCAGCTCTACAGATTTTCACAGAATGTCCACAGTTTGGCATCATAGTTTTGTGCTGGCAAATCATTAAAAACTGAAGTTAGAAAATAATGGCAGATACTTCAGTTTTAAACTTTATATCCCTCAAAAATTCATATGGTAATGCAAAATGTGTTATTCTATCAACTTTCTAGGTTTGTAGGACCAAATCATTTCAAAATTGTCCCTATTTTTGGGCCTCTGTCCCAATTTTATTTATGACTTGGTCCAGCTTTGTTGGTCCAAGAGGTTGTGAAGGATGTACACATTACAAAAACCTGTAACAAAACAGTGCAATTTGCAAAAGAATATCATAAACACAGATATACTAAGCTGTCAATCAGCTATGTTTACTGGGCATCAGAAAAAAGACTTGGGTATCCCTGAATCCAAGAGAGAGAAAATCAAGCATATGACACAGTTATCATTTGCACAAGAGTGTTGTTTAGTGGGGCAGGAGGCATAGGCTGACACAAAAGGTAGTGAGTGGATGCGAGTAGGAAAGAGACACAGGCAGCCATTTGGATAAAGTATCAAATGGGGAAAGAGACAGCATAAGCTGAAAGCCTCACAACTGACCCACATAACTGATATGTGTGTATGTGTCTGTATGGGCACTCAAGGTGAAACAGGTATGTTAGTGTCTGCAAAAACACAGTCAAGCTCTGTGCTAGCTCTACATCCTGGTATGTTGGACACATGTGAGCCATGCATGGTAGAGGAGACAGTTTGTCATCGTCTCTCCCAACCAAAAGAACTGGCTCTGCCAGGAGTTGCACTGGGATGTCCATGCCCACAGTCAGATGCACTGCTGCTACCTGAATGCAACTGATGTCTGCTGGATGAGCTTTCCTCATGAGTATGCCCAGGGCTATGACCCCATGGCCTACCACGTCTGGGTGGACACCTCAACCATTGATGGGGCAGTTGATGTAGTTCCACTATGGGAGTGTGATCAGGCTTGTCCAAGTTGGCTGCCATTAGTTGATGTGGCTGACTTATGTCCATGTGGATGCAGTCCCCCTCCCAGCAGACATTCCATCATGTCATTCATCTGATCCACTGAATCTGCAACACTGTGGAGGCAGTCATGCATGTCGGCCTGTACCACATCTACAATCTTAAGCATTTCCTCACAGGCCCTGTTGGAACTTGTCTCCATCTCCATGACAGCCCTAAACATACATCGAATGGCAAGAAAGACACACCAGGATCAGGTGGAAGGTGGACAGCAGGCCTCCTTAGAGCATCCCTAACAACCATCCTGTGTGGCACCTCACCCACACTTTGGCTATGGTCAGAGTCAACAGGTACTGAAGCCACAGTAACCATACAACACTGATCAGCTGTTGCACCCTCCACCTGTCCAATATCTGAGGGCTCACTGGAATAGGCATGCATCGGCCTACTGGCTGTATCTGATGGAAATACAGAGGATGGCTGAATGTCAGATTCAACCTCTGCATCCTTGAATGTGCCTCTGTTTGGCCACCACCATAATCAGAGTTTACCGATACTACGACATCAGGTGGTAAGAGTCTTACATTTCCACTGGCAGGATTACCTGTGATAATAAGCAACAAACCAGGAAAGAAATTAATACCTACACTACAAATTTACTAATAAGCTAACACTGGTGCCACTATCACAGTTGATACAGCAATACACACACACACACACACACACACACACACACACACACACACACACACACACACTCCGACACCCACATCACATATACGGATAAATGCATATTTTTGTCAAATGTTCATCAGTACTCAAATAAAATGTTTGTCTTACAATGTGCAGATGTTAGGGAGGATGGTCCTAGAAGAAGTTAAGCAAAAACTAAGCAAAAAAAATCAGCACAATTCCAATAACACAAGGGGACCAAATTTTTGCCTTTATATGTCCATTAACAATACTTTTAGATGAAACTTGGCTGACCCGTCCACCCAAAGCCCATATGTAATGAACGAAATTGTGTTAATTGTATCAATTTATCAATAGCCCCCCTATAAAAAATTAATTAAAACAACTGAACTATTACTTGAAAGTGTACTTTAACTTTTGACTCTGTACTGTGCTTTATTAACATGTGTATTGTATGTAATGTATTTGCTGTATTAATCTTTGTGGAGATTTTCACCTCAGGCCTCCAGTGAAAATGGGATCCATGCCCAGTTGGACTTTCCCAGTAAACAAATGTAAAATAAATAAAATAAATATTACTTTCAATATTTTACTATAGAAGAAAATGAAAATTGACATATGTAAGCTTACCTGGAAGCTCAGCCTAGGACGTACTTGTCCTCCCTGAAAGAGCAGCACCAACATCAATTACATGCTGTTATGCACTCTCTGCTGAGCTCTCTGGATCCCTGACAGTGGACAGGAACTTTTCATTTGTTGTCAGGGATGAGTCTGTAGCAGGCCTCCCCCCATAGCTAGCTGTCCACAGGCCACTATAGCCACTCTCCTCCTGGTTGATGAAATCATATCAGTGGCCCTATGATGAACCTGATCATAAGTCCTGCTGCACCCCCCTATATCAACATTGTTCATTATCTTCTTCCAAATCTACATTCTGAGACACATATCCCCACGTCCTCTCTCAAGCAGAAAAGCACTGTGTCACTTAAATACTTGGATAATTACATCATTCTTAGTCACTTGAAGTGGGGTTTGTGAGGACTGAGACACTTGGGTGCCATAATCCTAGGTGAAATAAAACAAAAAATGGATAATAGACATAAATATCACATAAGTAAAATTCCTGCTTGTATATACATATTATTTTTTTCAGTATTACCCACTGAAGAAATGCAAAACTTCAAGTATTAAAATATAAAAGGTTATGCAGTTGTAACACATCACAGTCACAAACAAACCAAGGTTTGATCCAAAACAAGGAATAACAAGAGCAAACGTGTTTTTGGTTGTGGCAATATACAAATGAAACCTGGCTCCCTCACCACCAAAACAACAGACAAATAACAGTTTGTACCAAGCAAGTAATAACACATCACTCAATTGTTATAAGTGCTTTCCAAAAAATTCTCACAGAATGTGTACATATTTACAACTGAAAAGTAATTTTTATACAATTGCCAGTCAGCTCTATCTGTATCCAGCATTCCTCTAGAGGTGTCTATGGGCCATCTTAGAAGGATAACACCCCATGTCATTGACAATATAGGACATTTACATTTCAATGAAATAAATGAGTGCAAGATAAACAGCTGTAACAGTAACACTTGTGATGAAAGTTAATAAGGCTGTGTAGCTGATAAAGTAAAAACCCTGACAAAAATGCCCAGGTCATCAGTAAAAAGTACATACAGATAAAAGTTGCATTTACTAATGTATACATATAAAAATACTTTCCCAGTAACGTGAGCAAATCTAGTATGTAATTCAAACATTCAATCATACTTTATCAAGATCAGACGTTTTCTTTGCAATCTTCTTCTGTGTTGTTCACATACACAACTCTCCTCACCTTCAGTTTCCTTAACTAAACAATTACCTTTTTATAGTAAACCAAAAACAAATGAAGGTGAGCCAAACCACAACAGGCAGGTAAAAAGAATTCTGTTTAATGGTAAGCACATTTGCAGCACATCAAGCTGTTTCATCAGACCTTGATGTGTTTGATGTGCTGCAAAAGTGCTTACCATTAAACAGAATTATTTTTATCTGCTGCCTGCTGTGGTTTGGTTCATCCTTTTTTGTTTTTGGTTTACTTTTGTTCAGTTGTTGGTTGAACAAATTATCTACACCACATTCTTGTTCTTTTTACCTTTTTATAGTGTACATTCAGGCCTGGAGCATGATGAAGATGCAAATGAGGTATGAACTGATTAGAACCGCTGAATCCCAGAGGTTTGGTTCCATGTAGCAGGTGTAAACATAGTGCAGGCACTCCCTCAGTGTTGCTTTCTAACAGAATCTAACTCTGAATGATTACTGGTATGGAGAAGGAAAGCACAACAGCAACTCAGACTTCCTTACCTACAGTGGGTGTATCACCCAGCTTACACTTATGAAGTGTAGAAATAATTGTATCAATGTTTTAAATGGAAGTGAGCATCACACATTTCTCATTTTCTGTTCACTAAGAGCCAAACTCCCCTGCATTTTTTTGAAAAATCTATATTATTGTCATGTAATATTCTCAAACATTTTAAGGACAATGATACAAAATGCCTTACAGACTGCATGTCTGAGATTGCTGCTCAGGTAAGAGAAGAATGAAGACATACAATGAGAAGCCAGAGCTACATTGCTGCAAACAGTACTCATAAATGGTTGTGTGATCAGTCATTGCACTAAATATATAATTAACACATGTACAAACAATGGTAGAAGTAGTATGTGTCTTGTTAATATCATGGATAATGAAATGGGACTTACTTGTATGCACAATGATTTGCATTCCTACTGCAAAGCTGTTTCTGTGGATTAGATATCTCTACTGTGTTTTGTAGGTTCATATGATAGCTCAAATGCAGAATTGTGTAAAAATCTGTAATGTTTGCTAAACGATATTTTGTAATGCTGTTTATGTTTTTTGTAAATATTAATATTTGAACAGTGCATGGCTTACCGCAAACATGGTGAAATGGATAAATCAAATAAAGTTCATGTAACATACTTCAGTGATAAAGACTGCATAAATTACACCTGTGAATCAAGTGTGTGTGTGCAGCACACCTGGTAAACACAATGAACCACACAGTATATACTGTCTGTAGATCATGGTTCAAGTCACACATTTATCTTTTAAGGATGAAACCTAATAAACAATACTTAGAAGGATAATACAAGGTAAGCTTTTCCTGTCACAGTTGTGCATCACTTACCTTCATGCAGATACAGTCTAATAGCCCACACAAGAAGCAGACATTCTAAATGTCAAAAAAAAGTGTTACTTCTTTGGCTGACCATAGCAGAATCCAGCTAAGTGGCATTGTATGACAGTCAGCAACACCTGCAGGTCCAGAACACCTGCAGATAGGAAGCAGACAGTAGTCAATTTCAAAACGGATACATTTTTGCATCTTTTGCTTACCATCTTGCAAACCTGTTAAGCGGTATTGCGCAATAGTCAGCAAGCTTCCACATCATCTGCAGACAGAAAGCAGACAGTAGACAATTTTAAAATGGGTACATTGTATTATATGTGGTTTGCCCCCACGTGAACATGCTAAGTGGTGTTGCATGGCATTCAACACACATACACAGTAAAGAAAATGAAAATAAACAGCTGCTGCCTAGTTGTTCATGTGCCAGCAGTTGTAAGTTAAGGGTTATAATATAGGTGAGCCTGGGTTCTAATCCAGCTAAGGTTAAACTTTTCTTACTGATGTTCCACTTTACTTTACTTTATATAAAAATTAACAGTAGAAAAATACTTACATATGGGAATACTTTCACATGGGAATAACTATCTATAGTATATGCACTGAGCATACATAGGATATCAGAGATATACTACATGTGTAACTGTGGGTATCAGTACAAGTATGGTTCTACAAGTCCACAATTATTTTCTGAACAATCATGTGACACACATATATGATTAAACAATTCTTTAATGTATATAATTAATAAAGAAAAAACACAATCCTGTCAGCAACAGCCAAAGGGTTGAGCCTATGAATGGACCCAAACGAACAGTCCTTAAAGCAAAAACTCATTATTCACAATCAAATTCATTAAGTGCTTTCATCCTTTTATATGAGGAAATTTATCAAATCTACAAACATTATTAAAACATCTATTTAAATTGTCTTAATAGGACCATCACATGTCTAGACTATCCAATGAATTGATAGAAACAATTAGAACAATTAAAAGCCTTTACTATCATACATTAATTAAAATATTGATAATAAATAGTAACTACATAAAACAATATTATAAAATATTACCTAATGAAATCTAAACTAATGTAACCATTGCACTATTAAATAATAAAATCACATATATGTACAATTAAATAATAAAATCAAAACCAACAAAATGAAATAAAAATCCAGGCCACTAACGTAGGTGAAAAATCTTTATAAATCTACAGATGAGCGCTTTCATCTGATAATCAAATTAATATAGCATATAGAAGAATTGATTCCTTATTGGAGGAATATTTATTAGATAACAGAATTGACAGTAAAACATATAATTTTTTTAAACAAATATACCCTTCCATTCCCAATATTTTTGGAGTGCCTAAAGTACATAAATCTGTTAAGGAACCACCCTTCAGACCGATAGTGTCAGCTAAGAATTCCAAAACTCATCCTTTGGCTGTGTTTATAGACCATCATACAAAGGATATTGTTTATCAAACTTCACACCTCATCAAAGACTCTTGGGAGTTTCTAAGTAAACTTACTGATGACCTATGGAGTGCAAACTGCACATTCCTTACTATTGATGTGAAAGATCTCTTCACTAGTATCCCTAGAAATGAGGGTCATGAATACTTTGGTGATAGTTTAAACACATTTTCTACTTTACCAAAGGACAAAATTTCCCTTATTTTAGAGCTCATGGAAGTGATACTTGACTCTAATTATATTCATTTTCAAGGGGAGTATTACCAACAAGTTAGTGGTATAGCGATGGGAGCAGCTTGTGCCCCGGTGTATGCAAACTTAGTGTTATTGGAATGGGAAAACAGGTTTATGTTTACCTGTCCTTTTTTCACTAATGTTAGCTTATATCTGAGATTTTTGGATGACATCTTTGTGTTATGGAATGGAACACAAGATACTTTAGTGAAGTTTATGGAATATTTGAACTCATGTACATCCTTTCTTTCTTTTACACACACACAATGATGTTAGTATAAACTATTTGGATGTTACAATTACTAAAACTACCAATGGATTTAAATCTAACATCTATAGGAAGGATACTTGGTGTAACAGCTATCTACACTACAGTAGTTACTATCCTATAACACAAAAGAGAAGTCTCATTAAAGGTCAAGCAGTGAGAATTGCAAGGATGACCTCCGACCACGATGACCTAATGGGGGAATTCATATTTTTAGGTAACAAATTCGTGGAAAGAGGGTACCCCATTGATATAATCAAAGATATCCTGCATGAGGTTTACAAAGGTTGGTGTATTAAATACAAGGCATTGCTTGGACATTCTTTGGGTAGTGTAAATGACAAGGATGAAGACATAAAAAATGTTCATGGAGCTTGCGTTACACAATACAACATCTTTTCAGATTTATTTACACAAACAGTCAGAGCAAATTGGAATTTATTTAAAATTGATAAGGATTTACACAATATAGTGGGGGAAAAACCTTTGTTCACTTACAAAATTGGAAGGAATTTTAAAAGAATGTTTGAACAGAGAGGTTATACAGTATAGAGCTACTGCCGCTTGTGGCAGTTGTAGTGTCTGTTCCTTCATTTTTTGTGAACAAAGAATAAAGTTGAACAATGGTTTGAATAGTATAGTTAGATTCTGCAAAGGAAATTGTAAAACAAAGATGTTGGTCTATATGGCTCTATGCATGAATTGTAGTGCATTCTACATTGGAAAAACAGAAAGATCATTTAAAGAGCGTATTTACGAACATCTGTACGACATTAAGACACACAAAGAGACTAGTGCTCTTTTTAAGCACAGCTCATTATGTCCTTCTTTTGGTGATTTTAAGTTTGGTATTATTGATTTAATTAAGGAATACCAACATAGGGGAGGGGGAGACCTGAGGAATGCTTTGCTGAATAAGGAACTTAGATGGCAGCTTAGGTTAAAATCCAACTTTCCACCTGGCCTTAATGAGTATTTAAGTATAAAATCTGTATTATTGACAAAAGCAGAAAGCATTTGAATTTAGACATCTTATTTTCATTCTCATTTTTATTTTAACGTTATTATAATATGTATTTGTACAAGAATTTTGTATTTATTTTATATTAATTCATTTGTGACAGTGCATTTTATGATGATGTTCTTTTAAAGTTTAATTGATGTTAATTGTTTCAAGTATATATGGTTGTATGTAGCACTGGTGCTTTCATCTGAAGAAGTCTTGTTATCAGACAAAAGCGCTCATCTGTGGATTTATAAAGATTTTTCACCTACGTTAGTGGCCTGGATTTTTATTTCAGTTTGTTGGTTTTGCGTTTAATTTTATTTTCATTGCGGTGTGGTCTCTAAGTAATAAAATCACATATTTGCACACCAACTCTTATAGGTTCATAGGTTCATACTAGGCTATCTGCCCTAGGGCATTTATAAGCCTAGCCAGAGTGTGTTTGGCTTTTGCCACCCATTTTAAATTAATTTTGCTATGCCCTTTTTCGAGGTTAGTATACTGTGCCTCTGTCTAACAGTGACACAGAAGTGATACCCGGGGTAAACCTACGATCTCCCATCCACTCATCAAGATTCCTCTTGAAGAGAGTTAATGAGGGACTCTGCCTAAACTGGACTGGGAATTTATTCCAGAGTGAAGGGAGCCTCTGGGTTATGAATCTGTCCCTCCAGCATGTCCTATTTATTTCAGTGCTGAGGTTCAAGTCTCGGCGTGTAGCTTGATGGGATTTGGATTTTCTGAGGTGCAGCATGTCCATTAATTCCGGGTTGGACATGGCTTTATACGTCAGGCACAGATTGCCTCTGAGCAGGCGGTATGCCACTGAGTAGAGCTGGAGTTTCTTTAACCGGGTAGCATATGGCATCTGTTTGAGCCCTTTGATCCTCTTGGTGAGGTACTTTTGGGGTCTTTCCAGTTGCTGCAGGTGTCTGGTAAGGTACATCCCAAAAGGGGCATTGTACTCAATTATGGGCCTGATGAGGGATGAGTAAAGAGGCACAATAACCTCCCCTGATCTAGATGTGAATCCCTTCATGATTAGGTGGGCTATATAAAATGTTTTTCTAACCACTTTGGCCACGTGGTTGCCAAATGAGAGATTGCTATCAACTTGGGTCCCCAGGACCCTAATTACTTCTTCTGTACTTAATGGATTACCACCTATGTGGTAAGTTGTGGGCACTTTGTTTTTGCCAAAGGGGATGACTATGCATTTTTTGGCGTTTAGCTTGAGGCCATGGCTCTGGCACCAGTTGTCTGTTTCTATGAGGCCCTTTTGGAGGATGCTTGTGTCAGCTGGAGAGTCGATTATGGCGCCCAGTTTGCAGTCATCTGCGAACTTGGTCAGCCACAGTCCTTCCGTGTTGGCCTGTACCTCCAAGAAATATATACCGAACAAGAGAGGTCCCTGGACTGAGCCTTGTGGGATGCCACTTGTAACTGGTTTGGAGTTTGACATGGCTCCAGCAATTCTAACCAAGTGGGTTCTGTCCTTGAGCCAGTTTGCAACCCATCAAGTGATATAGGGGTTTATATTTAAGCTAGTGAGCTTATCTATAATGCCAGAGTGGGGTATTGTATCGAAGGCTTTTGCGAGGTTCAGGTAGGCTGTGTGGACCACCTTCCCCTCGTCAATGGCCTTGGTAACTGTTTCAAAGAAATCAACCAGGTTTAAGTAGCAGGATCTGCCCTTAACAAAGCCGAACTGGGTAGGATCCAGTGTCTGTAGGTCCCCAATATCTTTATTTATGAGGTCCATGATGATCCTTTCCATAGCTTTGCAGACCAAGCTAGTCAGGGTTATGGGGCGATAGTTTCCAGGATCCGTTGAGGCACCACCTTTGTGGAGAGGGACCACTGTTGCTGTATGCCACTCTTTGGGTACATATCCTGTAGTAAGGCTGAGATTGAACAGTAGTTTTATGTTTGGGTTTAGCTCTTCTTGGAGTTCATGTAGGATGCAGCCCAGGACACCGTCTGGTCCCATTGATGCTGTGTCTTTTGCTTTGGAGAGGGCAGCTCTTACCTGAGCATCTGAGATGTCAGGGGGGCAGCACTCTGCTGGGATAGATATTTGCTCTTTTGGTGGGGAGGGGGGGAGAAGTTTGCACTGAACCTGTCAACTAGGATGTTGGCAATGTCTGTGTACTTCTAAAGACTAGTTTTAATATAGAATTAATTGAACATTCATTCAACCCCCAGAAATTCATGGCATCTAGTTTTAGCTGCCATTTTAGCTCACATTTATGCAAATGTTCCTTCATTATATAACCTTGGGCATCTTTTTTAACTTCTTAAACTAAAGTGAATTTAAAATAATGAGTTGGACAAGCCCCAATATGTCTCTATAGGGCATTAGTACTTCTAATCTTCCTGATGTCTCATAAATGCTTGTACACTCATTCTATAACTTTTTTACCAGATTTTCCCACATAACAAGCAGGACAAAACACACAACAGGTAACACAGACCACCTCATTTGAAGCACAAGTAAAATGCCCATAATTCAGTAAAAAAAAAACCTTATAACTAGTTTACCAGTTAAAATATTGGAGCATTGAGAACAGTGACCACATTTGAACATGCCCTGTGTTTTATTCATATTCAATTTATTGTACTTTAATAAGTTTATAAAATATTTATTCTTCCTATAAACTGCACAAGGCAGATATCCAAATAATTCATTTGTTACACTGTTTGTAGAAAAAATTATCTAATTTTTCTTTAGACTATTTAAAACATTATAACTATCTATGGAAAACGTGGAAATGAATATTTTGGATGTTCCCAAACTATCTACTATTGTATTCCTATTTCCCTTATTAGTACATTCCATAAGATAATTCTCAACAGCAATAGATTTATTCAATAAATTAACATAAATGACCCAAGTTCTTTTACTTACTTTATTTTTAATTTCCACTAAAAGTTCATTAGAGTATTCCCATTTGAGAAACATATCTATTAGGACTTTACATTGGTTAGAAAAGTATCTTTATCTGAAATCATTCTCGCTAATCTCACTAGCTGGCCCTTGACCACACCTTTCTTCAGATGTTTAGTATGCCAGCTGCAAAAATGAAGATACACATTTGAAAATTAGGCTTACTATAAATATTAGACATACACCAGTTCTACAAGTACACAATTATGCTATTCCACTCAATTTTATAAAATATTAAACAATGTAAACATAATAAGAATGTATAGCACTGGAGCTCATATGAATTAATGTGTCACTAAGGATATACTGATGATTATATTTCTGTAATTACAATTGTCTTTTGTGGCCTTAGATGGACTTCAGACTTCAATGATAGTCATACACACAAATATATAAACCAAGAACTTGTCAGGTCACATGCATACATGGTTAACCCCCTCAATATATCATGTATATTTATATATAATTAATGAGCATGTCCAACAAACAAGGGTGAAAAATCACCTATGTGAAAATTAGGTTTTGTCTATTTTGCATAGGTTTGAACCACACAGTCTCAATTTAATTTTATCAGTGTGTAAAGCCACACAACAAATGTGCCAGGTCATAAAATATATTCCCCCAATACATGCCTGCAAAGTTAAATCAAATAACAGATAAAGCAGCAACCAACCCATAAACTAATGCCAACTGTCATATTAACCTTCCTGTTTCAAAAATTGCAGAATATAGAGTAAATTTATGTTCCCATTCTGCCATTACTACACTGACAAAAATCAGAGCACAATAGGCCCCCATAGTGATCCCACTGCTTTGCTTAAATAATTGTCCCTTGAAAAAAATGAAGTTGTTCTGCAAGACAACTTACGTTAAATCAACAATAAATTATTAGGCTTTCTTCCTTTAGTTTTTGAACATGTAGAAAAGGATAGACTGTAGGGTCAATGGGGAAAGAAAATTTCTTGTACACATGGATTTAGTGTGTTAAAGATATCTGTACATTAGGAAACAATTTAGCTTTTTGAGGGGATGTTTGAGTTTTAATGGTAATTTTTGGGATGGTCCCTGTCTTAACTGTATATGCCCTTTTCATAAGTGGCTCATCATTTTAATTATTTTTCATTATTTTTTAAAATGATGGGTAGTACAACAAATTTGAACATTGTATATTAATTATGTTTGGCCTTTTTACATTTTAATGTCTTGTTTGTTATCTATTTGGTCCTTTACTATATCCAGTTTGTATGGGAGAATTCCCCTTTAATTACAGTGTAGAATTTTGACTTTTTAATTGAAATTAATATACTTGCTCAATTAACCAATCATTTTTCTGAGTGGACCGATGTGTAATTTTTCAGTGTTTTAAATGGCTTGAGTTTGTACGTTGTTTTATTCTGATGAAGTCCACAGCAGTGGATGAAAGCACTTTAGTTACGATTTTTTAGTGGCAACTAAAAATACACTAGTTAACCTCCTGTTTCAGACCATTTTTATTCCCATTTTCTGTGGCTTGTTCATATTTTTTAGTTGAAATAAAAAATGATAAATGGACACCTGTCCCCCCAAAAAAAATATATCAGCCCATATATAGCTCTCCACTTCCCACATGTCTTCTCGACACACTTGATTCAGTCCAATTAGCTGTACAACATGATTCCATTGTTGTCACACACACACACAGACACACACACACACACACACACACACACCCATTGTTGCTGTGACAGTCCAAATTCATCCAATATTTTATATATATATATAAATATAAATATATATATATATATATATATATATTCATTTTATACTGTTTAAGTGGATAGCTATGCTTCTTTCTACCTCCTTCCTGCACATCCCTATATTGCTTTCCCATTGTTCTGCCCCTTGCTTGCCCCCCCCCCCCCATTTCACCACTTTCCTAACACATTTTAACACCTTTAATCTGGTCAAAAATAGAATCACAACACCACGCAAACATAAATAAAAAATCCTTAATGAAGCCCTTCATTTTTTCTCCTCTGTGTTTGCACAGAGTTTCGCATCATGCACCAATGCCAAGTGATGATTAATGGCTTTTCACGTCCAATTGCATGGTGAAATTACCTTCGCACAATATTGCTGAAACCTGTTACACTATGGAAACACACAGTTAAAGTAGAGTAAAGGCATTGATATTACGAATTCCATTTAAATAACTATTTAATTTAGCCTGATGACTGTATCATTATGTAACTCCATTCTTGTACTGTTGACATAAATCACTGGAGTACTGTTTGTTTTTATACAGTACTTCACTGTACTCATCCCCTCTCACATTTCAAATAATTATCACATGTAATTACTTAATTACATCATTCATCACCATCTTCTTTTGGCTGTTCCCATTAGGGGTCGCCACAGCAGATCATCTGTTTCCATTTCTTCCTGTCCTCTGCATCTTGCTATGTCACACCAACCACCTGCATGTCCTCTCTCACCACATCCATAAACCTTATCTTTGGCCTTCCTCTTTTCCTGTTATCTGGTACCTTCATCCTTAGCATCTTTTTCCCAATATACTCAGCATCTCTCCTCAGCACATGTCCAAACCAATGTAATCTTGCCTCTCTGGCTTTGTCTCCAAACCTTTCAACCTGGGCTGACCCTCTAATATACTTATTCCTAATCCTGTCCACCCTCGTCACACCCAGTGCAAATCTTAACATCTTTAACTCTGCCACATCCAGCTGTAACTCCTGCCTTTTTTCAATGCCACTGCCTCCAACCCATATAACATAGCTGGTCTCACTACCCTCTTATAGACCTTCCCTTTCACTCTTACTGGTACTCGCCAGTCACAAAACACTCCTGACACTCTTCTCCACCCACTCCATCCTGCCTGTACGCTCTTCTTCAGCTCTCTTCCACACTCACCATTACTCTGAACTACTGATCCCAAGTATTTAAACTCATCTACCTTCACCACCTCTACTCCTTGCATCCTCACCATTCCTCTATCCTCCCTCTTATTCACACACATATATTCTATCTTAGTCCTGCTGACCTTCATTCCTCTTCTCTCTCTAGAGCATATCTCCATCTCTCCAGGGTCTCCTCCACCTGTTCCCTACTCTCACTACAGATCACAATGGCATCTGCAAACATCATAGTCCACGGGGACTCCTGTCTGATCTCGTCTGTCAACCTGTCCATCACCATTGCAAATAAGAAAGGGCTCAGAGCTGATCCTTGATGTAATCCCACCTCCACCTTAAATGCATCCGTCACTCTCACCGCTGTCACACTACCCTTGTACATATCCTGTACCACTCTTTCATACTTCTCTGACACTCCCGACTTCCTCATACAATACCACAACTCTTCTCTAGGCACCCTGCCATATGCTTTCTCTAAGTCTACAGAAACAGAATGCAACTCCTTCTGACCTTCTCTGTACTTCTCCATCAACACTCTCAGAGCAAACATCACATCTGTAGTGCTCTTTCCCGGCATGAAACCATACTGCCGATCACTAATAATCACGTCCTTTCTTGACCTAGCTTCCATTACTCTTTCCCATAACTTCATGCTGTGACTGATCAGTTTAATCTCTCTGTAGTTACTGCAGCTCTGCACATCACTCTTATTCTTAAAAATCGGTAGCAAAACACTTTTTCCTCCATTCCTCAGGCATCCTCTCACTTTCCAAGATTTCATTAAACAATCTGGTTAGAAACTCCACTGCCATTTCACATAAACACCTCCATGCTTCCACAGGTATGTCATCTGGACCAACAGACTTTCCATTCTTCATCCTCTTCATAGCTATCCTTACTTCCTCCTTGCTAATCCATTGCACTTCATGATTCACTATCCCCACATCACCCAACCTTCTCTCCCTCTCATTCTCTTCATTCATCAACCCCTCAAAGTACTCTTTCCATCTGCTCAACACACTCTCCTCACTTGTGAGTATGTTTCCCTCATTATCCTTTATCACCTTTACCTGCTGCACATCTTTTCTAGCTTGGTCCCTCTGTCTAGCCAATCGGTACAGGTCCCTTTCTCCCTCCTTAGTGTCCAACCTTTCATACAACTCTTCATATGACTTATCCTTAGTTTTTGCCACCTCTCTTTTTGCCATGCACCTCATCTCCTTATACTCCTGTCTACTTTCTTCATCTCTCTGACAATCCCACTTCTTCGTTGCCAACCTCTTTCTCTGTATACTCTCCTGTACTTCCTCATTCCACCACCATATCTCCTTGTTGTCCTTCCTCTGTCCAGATATCATACCAAGCACCTTTCTAGCCATCTCCCTTACTAGCTCTGCTGTAGTTACCCAGCTATTTGGTAATTACATCATTAATGTTGTTGTGTCTTTCGGCTTTTAGGGGTTAGGGGTCGCCACAGTGGAACTCCAGTCTGCTAATGATTGGTAGTTGATTTTTTACGTGCCGAGTTACTAGCCCTGATGCACAACCTTCAACGAAGGTATGCCCATTCACGCATGTCTCCACACAGAAGACGCTCTAGCTGAGAATCGAATCAGACAGCATCTTACTGTGAGTTGACACTACTACCGCAGCACCACCACCGCTATGATAATTACATCATTAAAACATATTTAAAAATATTAGCTAGAGTTGGGTCTGAACCCTGCATCATCTGGACTCAAAATAAGAACTCAGTGCTCCTACACCTACTGCCAGAGTCAGCTAGGCAGCAGATGTGTTTATTACACTCAGTACTATCCAAAGTGTGACTGCCATGGCTCTCTGCTTAGCAACTTTGTGTGGAGAAAAGCAAACCAATAGAAATCTCAATTTTATCAATGAAGCAGAGGCCTACATTTGTTCATCACTTAACTACATGCAAATGGGGAAAGCAGTACAAGTCCTTTTTGAAGGTTAGACAATTTATGATGCAACATTTTTGATATTAATGATATAGTATCACCATAGTATCTGTTAGGTGTGTCTACCATAGCCAGTGGATAAATACTTCTCAAGTTCAAGTAAAGTCATTAAATGTGAATCTTACATGCTCAAACACTTTGCCATCGATCACACAAACCAGCCGCTCATCATTGCTCTATGAAAAGTGCTCCTTAGCGTGTTTTACTTATGTTTATTACCCAGATAGTCTTCATCCCATTAAAGCAAGTATAAAAATACAATCAAAGGGAAGGGACTTTCTGAAGACTGAGCACATATTTACCCCGTAGCCATGTGTTACCTGCACTCATGCACTTGAAACTTGGTATCTCAGTACTTGTTCCAAAATATCAACTACCCTACATAAATAAATACAAAAAATGCTTTTACATACCGTTGACATCTTTATACTGACAATGCTGATAACAGATCTTGGTGGTAGTAGCAAATATTCAAACAACAGCTTTGAAGGACAAAGTGGAGAAAGGTTCCATGTGAACAGCAGTTGAACATGGGTAAGTCAGTCCTGAGAGATAGGCAAGTGCCATTCTGAATAAATGGGAGTGGCCTCTGTCATCCTCAGCCAATTGAAAGGGAGTCGGGTTCAGATCCCTGAATCCAGATGGCAGAGACAGGCACCTCACAGCATCCAGTGCAGTGGCACAAATGATCCCAGAGAAGCCAGTGGGGGCCCTGGGAGAGTTCTCTTTTCTATGTAAAGGGCAGAGCATCCTGGAATGGGTTTGCCCCGAGAGAGGGACCCACACCCTGGAAAGCTTTCTGGTTCCAGCTGCATCAGGTGAGCTCTCACTAGCCCTTGAAAATCCAGCGGAGGGGGGTGTAAGTCTCATGCCAGGCTGTACCCATATCTACAGCAGGCATACCTCTCAACCTGGAAAGATCAAAAATCTGGACAAGACCCATGAAAAACAAGTACAAATCTGTACGCTGATTAACATCTAATTTGCATACATAATTACATAACCTCACCCACTCCAATGGAATTGTGGGATATCAACTTTCAAACACAAGCTGAAGAACAGACAACCAAAATATGGCACCACTGTCCCCCTGCAGCCATTCCAATGTCCCATTACCTGGCGATTTTTTACCCCATTTACCATAAACACTAATGTGTGCATACTGCTTTATTTCTACAATGATTATTTGGATTTTATTTTGACATCTGCTAAACAAAGCAATACTGCCTCAATGAAAATAGACTTGGCATTAAAACGTCTCTGCCCTTGAAACTCACATTCATTGAAACCCGGACCACATCCAAAGAAAATACATCTGGCCACTGGTGGATAAAGATTATCTTTGGGCCATTATCAAATCACTGGCCCCTTGCACACAAAACAAGAAACATGTATGTGTTCTTTTCTTTGATACACCTTCCTGACTTTATTTAGTTATATTCCTTGTATAATACAACACACTTGTTAGAGTGCATTTTAAATTTATTGTTTGAACCAATGCATGAACCAATAATGACAAAACTGCCCAGTTCAGAACATTTCCATCATAAAAGTCTACTTCCACACCCACTGGAAAGTTGCTAGAATAAAATGTTGTTGCCACCATGCATATCACTGGCAAGCTTTGAACCCAGCGCTCTATGCACTACAGTCAGAGCAACATACCACTATGCCAAATCAGCAGTTTCCTAAAAAATAGGAAGACTGAAACTTAATGGCTATCATTTAGTGAATTCAGTTCTCACGTCTCACCATAGCTCTCAACCTCTTGGCACAAAAAGCCTGGACAAAGCCAATATGGGGGAATACAAATTCACTTCTCACTCACCAGAGCTCTCAACTCTTAGCACAAAAAACCTGGACAAACAACAAAGCCAATAATGGGGGAATACAAATTCTGTTCTCACTTCCCACCATAGCTCTTCTCAACTCTTAGCACAACAAATCTGGACAAAGCTCAGAAATGCTGGTGGCTAGGGATGTTAGGCTCTAGCCACCAAGTGTATTACATAGGGGCATTTACACACACACACACTGGTCCAAATAAACTGAATGGCTGACACACACTCTGCTTCAGTTAATCCAAATTTGGCTGCTGGTCCAAATAAATGAACGGCTGTTCATGCTGGAGTGCTTCATGCATGTGCAAATCCAAAATGAGCACCCAAGTCTAATGAATGCTGCTGTTAATGCCCCTGTAAATCCAAAACGAGCACTGTCCAAAGCAAATGCGGCCTGCTGTTGCTGTTAATTCCCTGTGAATGGAGAGCTGCTGTTAAAACAAATGGCCTGCTGTTAATTCCCTGTTTCAAATGAATGGCTGTAATCCAAAGCGATTGATGATGTCAGCTCTGACAGCACAGTATTTAAAAAAAATAAATGAAAAAAAAAATCGGAAATGATGCCACTAGGGAATGATGGCACCCATTCATTTGGACCCCAAAACTCAGTAAAAACCAAGTAATTCGGTATGGTTGAGAGGTATGACAGCAGGTCTCTAAGATGAACAGACTCTGGCATGTTAGAACAATGTAGGTAAGGGAAGTTGCCAAGCCAGAGCCATAATTTCAGGATATGGATTGGATCTAAGGGCTGGATTGGTCAAGGTCAGCCGTGAAGCAGGGCAGGTGCACTCCACGGCTGGATGAGATATCATCTCCTCACTGCGCCCCCCCCCGGGGGGGCAGAGAGACAGCAGCAGTGACTCTGGACACACGCTGGGCCCTTCCCGTGGATCGCCTTGACTGTGGTGGGCACTGTCCTGACTGGCATCTCTCATTATCCAGCAGTTAGCAGCTGACTTAGAACTGGTGTGGACAGAAAGCACCATGAAGGCCCAAGACTCTGTTTCACTCAGAGGAGATACAGTTGAATCAGGAAAGGCAAAGGTCTTTATTTCAAACCTCTTATGATGGGTGGGAATTGAAGGCCAGAGTTGGCATTTACCTCACGTAAAGTGGTCTTACAGCTGTCTCCTGCATAAGGGCACCTTGACATAAGAATGTTCAAAAAATGTCACATCACTTGGGTTCACACTTGGAGTTGCCCAGCATTCTTCTAACACAAATTCAATGAAAGGACCAGTTCAACCCAAGATTCAAACCTCTGTACACACAGGCTCTCTCAAAACCTTCATAATAGGGTAGTCTCTCTCAGTGTACCATGTTCTATTATCAGAATTTGTAGCAATTCTCAGCTCTAGTCTCAATGAGCCATCATTGGTTGCTGTGAGAGAGAGAAGGAGCCACAGTGAATACAGATATCTGGAGATCAAGAGCTTAGATTCTATTATATCTGCATGTTATTGTCATTCTAAACTCACTGACCCTGGTGAAAGTTCTTCTTGGTCCCACCTGCATGTTTCTAGTTGCATGTAGGTTAGCTTCATAAGTCACATCAGAGAGATCCCCCTGTTTCACAGTGCCACAGTCAGTGATGGAGAACTTGTAGATCATCAGGTCAAGAGAAAGGAAAATTGGATTACACTGAGAGTTGGTGGAGCCTGACAGGCTCATGTTAGACAGGTCCACTGCTGGCTGGGCCACCTCCTTCTGAAGGTCAATGATGAATAAGCCATCATCTGTACAACCTGTGTTTCAGTAATAACATGACATCTGCGGATTAATAGAGTTGAAACAACAGCCTGCTTGTAGACATTCAGTCTCTGTAATGTCAATAGTCCCACACATTACACGCTTGTCAGAAGGGATCAGGCACATCTGTATTTTTTTTCTTTGCATGGCAGTCATCTCTGCATCTCTCATTCTCTTGGGAGAAGGGGCAAGATCTGCCATTAAATGTTGACTTGCCTCACATTCCACAGTTATTTTCTACTTTTCCTTAAGTCAAGGATGGATCGTACTTCAAACACTAGAGTGACTGCTCGAGGGACCTTCATATATATATATATATATATATATATATATATATACATATATATATAAAACAGCAATATAATATAATAGAATATTGTCTAATACTTGTACTAATGTGGACAGCAATTATTCATAAATATGAACACTCAAATATGATCACAATAAATGTGTGGGTCTGTATGTAACAAGGCAAATTCTTTACTGGTATTGCAGTCATCACATACTGCGTTTTGCAGATGGAAACTAAATAATTAAATGCATGATAGATTAGCACAGCAGCCACATTATGTTTGTGACTATGTATGTGTGCACATAGTCAGAGGAACATCAGTCTGTATCCTATCATCAATGCAGTAACATGCAGAACTTTAATATCTTGACAGTTGTACATGGCCACCCATTCATTTCCTAGAGGACTTCCAACATCTTCTCCCAAACATCCAGTGATGATATCATCCACTATAAATTATCCAGCAGTATTACACTGTAAAAGTCAGACTTGTGCCATGGTACTTGCATTAAATACTGAGTTCTCAAGTCATTATACTTATTTAGGTAGGGGTTCTAATCTCTCTCTGTGGTCAATGTGTGTGTGTGTGTGTGTGTGTGTGTGTGTGTGTGTGTGTGTGTGGCTAGTCAGAAGGGTGTAACTGTGTATCCTACAGTCAGCAATACAATCCCATGGAGTACAAATATTTTGACAGTTGTACATGACTACACACCCATTTCATTCAAGCCTCCCAACATTTTCCCTTAAACATCCAATGATGATGCCATCCACCATAAACTGTCCAGCAGCACTGTAAAGGTCAGACCTGTATGGTGGCACTTGCATTAAATATTGAGTTCACTAGTCTGTGTACTTAGATAGGGGGTTTAATCTCACTCCAGTCAACTGGTGTGTGTGTGTGTGTGTGTGTGTGTGTGTGTGTGTGTGTGTGTGTGTGTGTGTGTGTGTGTGTGTGCGTGTGTGCGTGTGTGCGTGTGTGTGTGTGTGTCTATGTTCACTTGGTTGACATTCAATATACCATTTTACACCAGCATGTGGGACACTGCTATTATCATCCTCTTCTCACCAGATACTGCTGATGGCATCAGTTTTAAAATGTCTGACACTATAAAAGCCATAGTTGTGCTGTGGTGCTTGCATTAAGTACTGTGCTCTATAAAGAGGTAGGGGTTCTGTTCTCACTGTGGTCAATTGGTGTGTGCACGTTTGTTCAGTTGGTTGACATACGAGAGACCATTTTACACCAGCATGTGGGAAACTGTTACTACTATTCTCTTTTCACTAGAGACTGTTCTTGTAATCAGTTATAAAGTGTAGTCTGACACTATAAAAGCCAGACTTGTGCTGCAGCACTTGCTTAAGTACTGTGAGTCCACAGCTTTGTCAAACTTACCTCTGAACATCTTGTTGTAGCATACAATGATTATGTCATCCTGTAAAACCTGTGCTGTGGCAGTAGCTTTTACTATTGTGTTTACAAGCTACTTTACCTACACATATAGGTGTTCTAATCTGACAGCAGGTTACTTGCATATCTATACATACACCTATCATTTTGAGACAATTTTACACAGGGATATGACTCCACATCCATGTCCTACACTCCTCATAAAATTTTCTCCTCAGCATACAATGATGCTATCATGCTCCATACAGTGCAACATGACAGTGTTACAGTCAGATATGTGGTGTTGCTACTGTGGTATTGCATGGCATTCATATTCTACACTACACTGATGTAATGTTCAAATCAGGCCGAGTCTGTTGCTGTGTGTGTGTGTGTGCATGTGTGTGTGTGTGTGTGTGTGTGTGTGTGTGTGTGTGGTACATTATGGTCATTGTATGATCTTTGGAATCGCTCTTCATTTCACTGCCACTTACAGAACATTTTACTTAGCCCCATGCATCCATCCATGTTCTGATGTCAAATATGCATACACACACATCATGAAACAGAGTCCTTCCATGAGCCTCTGCAAGGCATCTCCAGACCACTACATGTGTGATTAATTCTGTCATGGTGTGGTGCACATGTCCCATATGGACAGTGGCAGACTGTAATGCAATCCAACAAATATACACATACACACAATAGCCTTACAATCTTCCATAATATAAATACAGGGATTAGTTTTATACATGGTATAAGTACTAAGATTTCATGTGATGTTGGCCATTAGCCTAATAATGTCCTATGACCCTATGAACAACTGATGTCAATGTTGCTGTCATAGACATGTGCAATATTGAGGTGTGGATGTACAGTATGGCTTCAAGAGGGTATTACAATCTGAGATGAGAGCTAATATATTGATAGCCATTGCTGTTATTGCATTACATGCTCCTTCTATGACAGTTGTAGCCTCCTGAGAATTGTGGACATGGTATGATACACGTATGTATATTGCTGACGTATTAGGACGTGTTATTGTAGTAGAGCAGATCAGCCTTCTACACCATTTACATTCCACCATCACAGTGACATTTACAGTATGGCATAGGTGTGCATATGTCTACATGCCATCATTAAATATTCTATAGACAGACATCAATATAGTTCATGTGACCATGTAATCAATACAAGTCTTGTCTCATGCACATGTTATGCTGTGATGTACACAACCAATCTATCAAGTTTTGATTCAATTGCAACCTTGTGGAATTCATTGTATGTGCAGTTGTGTTACTACACCCAAGGATTACTGAGATGGTGAGCAACGCCATTGTGTGACTGTTACCATTTGTGTCAGGAAATGTTCTGCATGAGCCACATACAACTGATCTCTAATGTGTCCTAATATAGTATCAGGCTGCTCAGACTCAGCTTCCCCATGAAACACATATAGGCACATGTTGTGCAATTGATGTATGTACATAACATTGGTACAGTTGTATGACTGTGTGCATAGTAGCAATGGGTGGAATGTGATGAATGACCAGTGTTGTATTTGGAAGTCTTTTCACAAATCATGTATTTCAATAAATGTGAAATGTTAAGGGAAATACACAACTAAACACAGATCTGTGCATGGATGCTATCAGACATACCCAAATGTAGGAAAAAGAATCTGCTAGCTGACAGTGTGCCACATATCACCCCCCCCCATCACCATCAGCCAAAGTGTACATGCAAATGTTACTCATTTTTTTATTCTAAGGAAGGCAGCTCATCTGTGTGTGCTCTACAGCTAATAACATAGAATCAATGGACCCTAAGAACATCACAGGTTGCCTAATGCATGACTCAAAACATGGACCTACCAGACACAGTTGGATCCATACTTCAACATAGCCTCCAGACAGACATCCACATGCATCCTTCTAACTGGGGGATATCTCCTGATGCATGCATGTATAGGCCCATCCTGACTGTCTTCATCTGTGAGGTAGACCAATAAGTCATCATGAACCTTTTCTAAAAGGACACAGGTAATATCCTGACTGTGTACCACACACGTGTGATTTGTTCAGGCTACATGATGTCTGTTACATCTGTTCAATGTCCTCAAGAAGGACAACAAGGGCATGCATAACGACAACACTATCATCCTGCATAACCTGACCTGGCCAAGACAATTGACAAATCTACACAGGTATTACTGTAAAACTGTCATAAGTGGCCATAAACACCTACATCACCAAGTGGGTAGACCACTGGATCACAGACATGACAGATAAATATGTTGAAGTGTGTGAAGTGACCTATATCTAGAGTCAAGTGATTAGGTCCGTACCTCAGGGCTCTGTGCTAGGCCCTTTCATGTTCATTATTTAAGTCTCAGATGTCAAGACTGACTTGCACATCCTTAGTCCAACTAGCTTTGTAGAGGACTGCAAATTGTAGGCAATCATTGAATCCAAGTGTCGTATTGGTATAATACATACAGCATCAATACACACAAAGCCATGGAGATATATTAGATGAACAAAACTCATGGGGGAATTAATTGTGTTATAAAAGCAAATACACAAGCTAATTATAATATAGACAGCACACCTATATGAAGAGATCAAGTGGTATGTGACCTGTGTACTCAGGTGGATGGCTATCTAGAACATCTACCAGCATGTGCCCAAACTGGTGACTACTCCCTTGATGTAACACAATTCCTGATTATATGTGGGGCATCCACATTGTCGCTATCCTACTTTGGACACAATAGAAGAGTCTCCATGGGTTCTGGTCAAGCAGCTTTATTTTATATAAATGCATCATGATAGAAGTTAACTGACTTTACTCAAACTTATATACAAACTACTGCAATCATACATGCTCACTCTCTGGCTGCATTCTCAAAATGGCACTGGGAAGAACATGTGCCTGGTATTTATAACTGCACATTCAGTACTTGACATGCTTCTTAAAAACACAGCACTTAGACACTGATCTACATCCTCCCTCTTTGAGAAACAGATCCTGTAACATTATGTATCTATTTGGCATGCAGATATCACAGATAGTTATTTGTCATGCATTTTACAAGACTAGGTAGATATATATATACAGTTAAGTCCATGCTGCTGCGTATTTCGCACTGGATCTGGATATTAGACCGTATTGTGTAACATAAAACTGGGAATTGGGTTTAGTAACAGGAGCTGTCTCTACACAATGTTCAACCTTTGAAGTACTTGGAACATCTTCAGGAATGGAATCAGAGGTTGGAACACACACTGGGATGGGAACAATGTTTGATTCACTCTTGAGATCTACAGTCTGTATCACAGGAACAATGCTGCAATGTTGATTCTGGTACAGGAAGAAGATGTCTGTGGTTTCTCTTGTACTCCACACCCTCAGATTCTACAAGGTAGGATCTCAGTTTGGCACATATACCTGTAACTTGACCAATCCGGTCAAAACCTTACACCATTTGTATTCTCACTGTCTCTCCTTTCCTCAACAGATGAAGAAATCTGCTCGATTTATCATAACTGGACTTCTGGATAGAACACTTCTTGAATAATTGAGCCTTAATGGTTTTATTGTTCTTAGCTTTAGACCTCAATATACTGGAAATAATAGGTAGCATCATCTGGTTTGCCTAGATAGAAGTCTTTGTGCAGATGAGCCAAGAATATTGTCACATCATGCTTTGAGCTTTCAAGTAATTGCTTTGCACTCTGCACTGTATGTTCAGCTAGACCACTTGACTGTGAATATTCATGACTGCTAGTGACATGTACAAAGTCCTATTCTCTTGCAAATATCTGAAACAACTGACTAGTAAATTGAGTACCGTTGCCAGAAATAACTTTGTGTGGACTACCCCGGACTGAGAAATGATGTTTCAACTTAGTAATACAGCAGTGGGTGTTAGGATAGGTAGTAGCTCAATCTCAAACCAGTTTGAATAAGAGTCTACCAATACTAAGTTAGTGTTGATTGTTCCACTCGAAGATATCAGTGGCCACTGTTGACCAAGGTTGTTTAGGAACTGAGCTTAGCTGAAGTGGTTCTCTTTGCAAAAGCAGTCTAGTATTACTGCATACTGAACAAGTAGAATGTCCTTTATCAATGTCTTTCAGTAATGAAGCCCAAAATACTAATTCTCTCACTCTTCTCTTTATGGATGTGGCACCTGGGTGACCACGATGCAAAATATGGAAATATTCTTGCTGTAAGTAAGCAGGAACAACTTTAGGACTTTTGAAAATAATGCCATCTTCTGTCAACATGTCATCTCTGTAAAGAAAATAGGTTTGCATTTCAGGCAGTACACTAGATTGTTTTGACGGTTATCTAACATTAATGTAGTGATTGAGCTTTTGCAAAATTGGCTCAGTCTTTGTGTGATCTCTTAACTCATCAAGCCTTGTGGTGAAAAATTATGCACTGCTATCACGTGAAAGTCAAAATTTTCTGTGTCAAGCTAAGGTATCAGTTAGATAAAATAGTTTGCCTTTTGTATAGGCCATTATGAAGTTGAACTTTTGCAGTTTAAGCATCATTCTTTGTAATCTCGCTGGAGATGAATGCATAGCCTTGTTTAGAATAGTAACTAGAGGTTGGTGGCCAGTCTCAGTCTGAATATCTCAACCATAAATTTAATCACGAAACTTGGAACATGCAAATACTAGTGCTAAAAGTTCTTTCTCAGTTTGAGCATACTGTATCTCAGTTAGGGTAAGTGTTCTAGATGCATAGGTTACTGGTCTGCCCTCTTGAAGTATAACTGCACCATGATCAAATTTTGAAGCATCACAGATAAGAGTGACTGGTTTATTCAGATCATAGTGTCTTGATGTAGGTGGGGTGGCAATTTTCTGCTTAAGTACTTCAAACGCCTTCTGGTGCTGTTCTAACCATGACTATGCAACATTTTTGCATGTCAGCTCTCTTACAGGTACTGTCAACTCACTGAAGTCTGGTATAGACTTGCCTAAATAGTTGACCATGCCTAGGAAACACTGTAGATCTTGAATATTGTCTGGTGCTGACATCTTAAGAATAGCTGTTGCTTAGTTGGGTGTGGTCTTAAGCCAGTGCTTGTAAATAAATGACCTACATATGTAACTTCTGGCAGTCTGAATTTGTACTTCAAAGGATTGAGCTTCAAATTTACATCACATGTTCTGTCTAGAACTCTTTTTAGGTTTCTGCCATTCTCTGCTTCATCATGGCCTCCGACTAGTAATTCATCACTATTATGGCACAAGGATAACCCAAAAAAATTTGCTCCATTGCATGCTGAAAGTCTTCACTTGCAGAATTTATTCCAAATGGCATCCTTAGGAATCTGTGTCTGCCAAATGGGGTATTAAAAGTGGCTTCTAACGAGGATTTGTGATCAAGCATCACTTGCCAAAATGAACTTTTTGCATCCAAGACAGAAAAAACAGTGGCATTCGGTATTAGGGCTGCGACATCTTCAGTTGTGCACATTGGATGATATGGTCACTTCAATGCTTTGTTCAAATGTCTTGGGTCAATATATATTCTGATTTTTTCTGAGCCTTTTTTGTGAGCTGCTACTATAGATGACACCCATTCAGTTGGTTCTGTAACTGGACAAATTACACCTTGCTGCGCCATTTTATCCATCTGAGCCTTAACTTTATCCTGCATAGCTATCGGAAGTCTTGTTACTGGTCTGACTACTGGAGTCTAACTTCATAGAATACACAACTGGAAGTTTGTCCAGCTTGTCATCGAAAACATCAGCATACTCTGAGAAAATGGCTTCAGAAAAATTGGAACTAGCAGATGCAGTTATGTGATGATCTTCTTTGGTAAAAGAAAGCAGATTCATTCTCAAACTATCTTTGAGACCCAGTAAAGACTGTACTGGTCTTCAGACTACATAGAATAACAAGTTGTAACAATTCTTGGCCAAATAACATGAAAGCATCACTGAGCCTTCGGTTTGGATTTCTTCACCTCCATAAGCCACAGGTTTTACACTAATGGCCACACTGAGTTGTTCGTTAGTTCTCACTTTAGCAAATGTGTGCTGATATCACATTACACTTTGAACCAGTATCTACCTTAAGCTCTGTGGATTTGCACTTTGCACTTTACCAATAAATTCAAAAACTACTGATACACCATCTACATAGAAAGTTGACTGCTGTGGCTCTACTTGATCAACTTGCTTTTTTGTGTGACCTTTCTTTATAACTGTGTGAGGTTTACTTTATTTGCAAAACTTTTGAAAATAGTTCCATTTTTTACACTTGTGACATTGCTGACCAAATGCTAAGCATTTCTCTCTTTTAGACTCATGATTTGCACCACAGTTGTGACAGTTAACAATAAAGCTAGACTTTGGTTTTGCTGAATAATGCTTGTACTGCACAGAAGAACATGCCCCTCTGACTGAACTAGTCCTAGAACTTGTTGGAAAACTGCATGGTTTCCCTGGTGAGCCAGCAAGGGCTGTGGCTGCCATGTGCTTAGGCCTACTTCTGTTTGCCATGTGTTGCGTACTAACTACATTTGTTCTGGAGCCTGCTGAAACCATGCCATTGTCATTTGCAAGCATACTTGTGTTTTTCTGCCACTTCATGGATTTGAGAAATCTCTATGGCTTTACTCAACATTAAATCACTGTCACAAAGCAAGATCTTTCTCACAACAGCAATATTGATACCACACATGAGCCTATCCTTTATTAACTCCTCTTTTAAATCCCCAAACCAACACATTTTTACTTTTTTTCTCAGGTCAGTTATATAAGCTGCAAATGTTACCCATGGTTTTTGATCTTGCATGTAAAACAAATGCCTCTCTAATGTAATATTTGTCTGGGAGTTGCACATTTCTCTGAACTTACAGGTCAAACACTCAGGGTCTTCCCTTGATTCAGCCTGTACAACAATATGATGACTTTCACCTTCTCCCTCATATATTGCTGGTGCATACACACATGAATGCTTTCTTTCTATGGCCTCTGATCCAGCTAGGTTTAGCAAAATAAATGCCTTGGTGCATGCGTCTTTATCTGAATAAGCTGCTTGTATAAAAATATCATACTCTTTCTCACATATTCTCCAATTCTCTGCAATATTCTGATCAAATACAAGTGGTAAGGGCTTTTGAAATCCATCTGCTATATTAACATATACCAGTGAAGGGTTTTGCAAATAAGAATGAACACACACACACATACACATATGCAAGAAATTTATGCCAGTATTTGTAACTTTGCCCAATAGCACAACAAGCCTCTGTACAACTGAACTTTGAGAAATAAGTCTCCTGGGCAATACTCTTGAAATTACTATCTTGCAAGAAATCACCTCTTATCAGTATAATAAATATATCAAATAACTGCAGAATGCAAGCCTTTGTGTAACTAGATTTTGCAAAATAAGTCTCTAGGGCATTATAATCCTCTTGAAATTATTGTCTTGCAAAAGTAATTTATCATCATTTTAAGAAACATTTCAAATAACTGCATGATGCAAATGAACTGGGCAAGAGAAGCTCAGAGTCAATAACATTTCAAACTAATTTCACTTTGCGAATAAACTGTACACAGCACATTGAAATTTCCCCAAAAATGGTGGTGCCTTGTTAGGCAACTCTTTACAGTGCAAGAAACATTATGTAAGGGCGGCACTTGGAGAACAGACACACCCAGCAGAAGAAACTTTCTGAAATGGCTATATTTTGATTGTACTTCACAAACTAGTTGCACCATACCTCTCAACCTCTTACTGCAAAAAATCTGGACAAAGCCTGACAAAATGGGGGGGGGGGGGGACAAAGGCCCAAAAATAGGGACACATTTTAACTATTGCTCTTACAAAATTAGAAAGTTGCTAGAATAACAGGATTTGTGTTGCCATACATTTTCTGAAGGAAATTAAGTCTGAAACCCAAATGATTATCATTATTTATTGACTTTAATTCTTAAATCATCTCACTGATTTGTCAAAAAAACACAATTTTTATGAGGAACAGACCACAAACATATGAGATAAAAATCTGGACATTCTGGGAAAGTCTATACAGTTGAGAGGTATGAGTTGCACTTTACACACAAATGAACCCTTCAGAATACATACACTGTAATAAGCACACACTGTAAGCATTTTTACACACCAAAATACTTCAAATAATTTTAGTTATGCCCTTGATACAATACGAAGCCATAGTTATGCCAAAACAACAGCACATTGCCAAAAAACATGTAGTTGCCTCACTTTATTTATGCTTAATGTGCCCTTTTTTGCCCTTATTATATTCATTTTCTTCATTTAATCTTTTTTCATGTCCAGTGTACTTCTCTTGTATTCATTTTACTCCAAACACGCCCGTATTGCCTTAAACATACTCGCTTTGCTTTTCTGAATCATTTTTGTCAGATATATTTATTTTAAACATTTCCCTTAGTTAATCAACCTTTTGTGCCTCCTGCTTGTTTAATAATGTGGTATGTGCCCTAGTAATGCTCCATTTTATCTTTTTTAATAAAATAAGTAGTTTGTACGAATTCTCATTACCTTTGATTCTTCTCTGGCTCTTTTTCATGCTTGTTTCTCTTAGTTTACCTTCACTGTCATCTCTGCACCTTATGGCTCTGAATATTATTCTCTGGCATCCCACTTCTGACACCATGTCACTCTTCAACTTTGGGCACAATAGAAGACTCTTCGTGGGTTTTGTTCAAGCAGCTTTATTTTATACAAACACATCATGACAGAAGTTAACTAACTTTGCTTAAGAAACTTGTATACAAACTACTGCAACCATACATGCTCACTCTCTGGCTGCACTCTCAAAATAGCACTGGGAAGAACACATACCTGGTATTTATACGTGCATGCTCAGTAATTGACATGCTTCTTAAAAACACAGCACTTACAGTCTGATCTACACCCATCAAAGAGCATTACAGTTCCATAGTTGTCAGCACTCATCACACCAATAACACAGTACAATGCACCCTTTTTCATTTACCTCCCAACACATCCTCCAGGGAAGAGTTACTGAATTGTACCACATTTGCCACAGTGAGCTCCCACACATCTTATTGGCCATACCTAAGTATTCTTTGTTGCATAAACATTAGTGGTTGATGTTACAGAACATCTATTAAGGTACTATACAAGATGCATGTGTGATACATGTTCCTATGATGCACACAGTAAATACACAGCTGACTGACAACACTGATGGCATGGGTTACATTTGTGACAGTGTAGATCGTGTCATATATATGTCATGCACACCTGTCAACTAGCCAGGATTACTCAACTTCAAAAACAGATGTAACAGTCTCTCTCCTAACAGTTCAGGCAGATGTTAAATTTTGAGGAAGGTTTGCTTGATTCCCCTCATAGATTTCTGACAAATCATGACAGTTGTACAAGTGTGCTCTTCCAGAACCATCTATAATCCCTCACAACCACATATGTTATTTATTTATTTTAATTTTGTTTACCGGGATGGTCCAACTGGACAAGGTTCATTTACAGCAGAGGCCCAGGGAGAAAAGCTTAAAGCAACATATTTACAGCAATATACATATTATACAAACTATAGGAAGTAGTATTTTTATACTAGTAGCATCTAGAAAGAATTGGAAAGAAAGAAAAAACAGTACAGACAATTCCAATCAGTAAAATATTTACATACGTACATTTTGTTTGCAGTGAGAAACAGATTTTAACAGGTACATGTTTTTCCATGGATAACATTTTTAGGAACCATGCTTACTGGGGCATGTACAAAGAGAGGTAGGAAAAAGTTGTATGTTATGTCAAAGACATGGGATTAATGCTGGCATTATTCTGATATTGTCCATGATTGTGTGTGCTTCTTTCTACTGTTGTCCACAAACCTGTTGCTGTGTGTCCTGCTTGGTCTAGACATATGCTGATATTTCATATTCAGGCAACTCGTTTTGCACAGCTTCACAATATGCACCTAACTCTTGTTGTATATACTGTTCTTAATAAATGTCCTCTGTATTGATCATGTCAGGATGCTTATATCACAAAGAATCATCTCCACTGATATTGTTTATTATGCAACTGTCACATATAGTGACATAATTGTGTGATGATATGAGTATACCCACACAGGAGGTGTACACAGCAGTACGTACTGTATTATATACATATGTGACTACTGCTCATGTTACAGCTGTCTGTACATTGACATGCCTTCGGTTGCAAACATTTTATTCAATATACCTGAAACAATTTTGCACACTACTCTGCACTTTGTATAAAGTTTCATGTAATGTGTTGGAACTGTATAGATTGTTTTATTAAAAACCTTGGTGGTCACTGTGGCCTTCAGCACAATCCCGCAGAACTAGTTTGCCAGTAGATACATAGGTGTACATATCTGCAGGTATTTGTGTAGCTTTACAGGGTTTTCTGGCTAGCAACACTGTACTTGTTTACATTTTAGAACAATGCACAACATGCATATGCAATTAGTACTGCCGCTCATCGCTCAAACATATAAACTCCACACTAAGCCTACATGGAGTTTATTGAATCCCCAAGGTAGACTTAAATCAGTTTGTTTTATATTTTTATTTATTTATTGACATTTTATGGCACTATGCATATTTTCATTTATTTAATTATGTATTTATTCATTTAGCTGTCCTTTGTTAACTGAGTTAGTACCACTAGGCTAGTGGTCTCTCTTCATGGGAGACCCAATGTGGTATTTATACTACTAGGGTAATTTTGGCCAGAATACTGGTTGGAGCTTCCCCTACTCTTTTCTATAGGTGCCTGGGAGCTTTTACATCCATTTCAGCTACAAGTAACTCAAGCAGATGGAACCTCGGTTTAACATCTCATCTGTGGGATGCCACATTCTGGACTGTAGCACTCCCTGTAATGCTGCACTGCAGTGCCAGCAATCCAACCACCTAGAGTGAAAATAGAACCCACAGCCTTCTGGTCTTCAAAAAACCAAAGGTGAATGTGCTACCTGTTGAGCCACCGAAACTGCTAAAATTATGAAAAAACATACAAAGACAGAAAATGTGGGTATGACCAGTGAATTCCATTTCCTAGTCAGTGTCTTCAGTGTGAGTAGCACATACAAAATATTCATATTTCATGACCTCTTCTGAAGAAAAATATTCAGGATGGGATGGAAGCTTATGAAGAATGTCAGGGTAAGTCAAAACGTATCCCCATTAAATTTATTCATCCCTTCAGTTACCATATCGTATAAAGCCTTTAGCACCCAGCAGGTACATGCAAACTGTTCAGACTATGCCTCCTGCATTGTCTCCAACATTTGGGAGGCTATTAAAATTGCCACCCAATATGATGTGGTATAAGAAAATAACTGAGAAAGGTGTTATTCATTGTGATGAGTTATAAAAGAATAATTTCAGATTATCTTCAAAATAATTCTGGAAAACCTTCCAAGACAATGGTTTCCACCAAAGATATTTGACCTGCTTCCTAAAGGCAGAAAATAATTCTTACTAGCATTCAGCTGGTCAGATTGTAATAGTTTTCTCCTTCTTTTCCTTTACTACTGATTAAGTTTTATACTGTCCAGCAATGATTAACTATAGACCTTCTGCCTCTAAATAACTAGATTAACCTGATTGTAAGATGTATACCATTAATCCAGCTGGCAAATCAAGGATTTCAGTCCACAGATAATAGGACAGGATCTGAGACTAAGTCTGGGTCCACATAAAGCTTTAATATATCACCAAACATTTGCCCACCATTCAAGAATAGCCACTGATCTTTGCTAGTACACAATAAATGCCTCATAGGCTATAACTGCAATATCTAAAAGTATGAATTGTTTTCCATCAATAACTAAACTAATTATATATGAGATGAAGACAAACTGACTGTAGATGGTATCATATCAACTGGGACTCTATGACCAGAAGATAATGCATTTTAAGATATTTGGCCAGATTCCAAAAGACCTGCTCTTAGAAAAAAATCACTTACTCCAAGACATGCTCTCAGAGTAAATGACTTACTCTGAGAGCAAGTCTTTTGGAATCTGGCCCACAAGTCTAAGCCTGTTTACAGGCAGACCTTAGACTGAAGTAAATCACTTACATCAAGAATAAGTCTTTTGACAATCAGGGCAGACTTACACCAGAGTAAGTCACTTATACTAAGAGCAAGTCTGTTGGAATTAGGCTGTGTTGTGACAGAAATATGGTGACTATGGACATCTGAGAGATCCTTGTTCCCATTGCATGGTATTCCTAAGAAAGCAGCATGAAAACCTCATGGGGATATAAAAAACTTAGGAATACTTCAGAAGACATAAATTAATCCTGAAAACAGGACTGACAACTAGGAACAAACTTCAAGCTATAAATCAATTTGCTCTTCCTGTCCTAACTTACAGTTTTGGAGTGATTGATCAGCCCCAAAACATGTTGGATAGGTTAGACAGGAAAACAAGAAGGATGCTTCATGCTCACCAAATGATTTATAAAAATCAGTGCATCCCAAGATTATATATTCCCCGTTCCAAAGGTGAGATGGGCCTCTTGAAATTGATTATACGCATAGATCTGCAATCATTGGACTCTATATATATCTGCTGACCTTAAAATGTAGAATGTAGTAAAAGTTTTGAAACATGAGGAGAATAAATCTAAGATGACTTCTCTGCTTAATTTAGCAGAAGCTTATCGGCGTCAAGCAGGAATGGAAATCAAAGCAGAAGTAGATAAAAATCAGGCAGCAACTGAATGTGCCAAAAAACAAAAGAAAGAATATAAGGTGAAGGATCAGATGAGAAATCAAGAAATGTGGAAAAAGCATAAATGTAGTTACAAGTATAGAAACCTTCTGGAAGAACCTCATGTCGATCATTAACGAACACAGGAGTGGTTAAAGAGAGGTGAAGTTAAACCAAGAGATGAAAGGTTAATATTGGTGGCCCAACATAGTGGTCTGCATACACGTTGGTTTATAAAGTCCATTGAACATGTGGGAGAAACAGACAAATGTAGGTTTTGTAAAACTGAATTGGAAACAGTTGCACACCTCGATGCTGTTTGAGACATACTAATGGCAGAAGAACTGTATACTGAAAGGCATAATAATGTGGCAAGACTGTTGCACTGGGGATTGTGCAAACATTATGGTATTGAAGTGGCAGAAAAACACTGGAAACGTGATTCACAAAGCATCCTAGAAAATGAAGAAGTTTACATCACATGGGATCACCCATTAGTAACAGTTCAAAGGATAGATGCTAGAAAACCAGATATAGTGGTCCAAGAAAAGAAGACAAGAGTAGCATTGATCATTGAAATTGCCACACCTAGTGACTACAGTGTCCTGCGTAGAGAGAGAGACACAAAGTCATAAGATATCAGGATCTGTAGGCAGAAATGAGAGCAATGTGGAAGAAAGATACCCAGACAGTTCCAATAGTAGTGTGAGCAACGGGTCTTATAAAAAAAGAATTTACAGTTGTATTTAGATATGTTACCAATACATGTAACTCCATATGAACTGCAGAAGGAGTCATTACTGGGCACATTGTGGGTGCTGAGAAGAGCACTACTGGCTGACATCAAAGGCTAAAACAATACTAATTTCATGAACTTTAATTGTACTTTGACTTAGAAATTGGGGTCTATTCCTGTCACTGTATTAGAAACCCAAAATACTTGGAGAAATGAAAAAGGGTATAATTTACATAAAAGCCAGTCAGATAAGTCAGCAGTAAATAATAGTCACAGATGTGCATATGGGTTCCAGCAAAACTGCTCAGAATCTGCAAAGCTGGTAAAGAAACATATGCTTTGTGCTGGCTCTAGATAGACATTTTACAACAGTCTGGACTCAGGCAGTGTATCTTATTACAATCTTATCATGAGTTATAAATGGTAGAGATAACAGCATATAACCAAGACTAGGGCAGAGTTCGTTTCTAAACTCAGCTGCTTGCTAGAGTTCCTTGTTTACATTTTAGTGCTGTGTAAGTCACATGCTCACACAGAGGCAGGATTTTCACAGCACCTTGTTAGCATACAGTGGGTCAGATTACACAAACCTCAGTGGAGGATGGTCATTCTCTGTAATCTTGACAGTTAGTCCTTTTGTTTGTATCTTCCCCCACCCATAGGCTTTTACAGTAGCTGATTGACTGGTTTAGCCTCAACCAGAGATGCAGTCCAGTCACACTCAGATCTGCAGCCTATGTAGCAGTGAAATATCTCCTTTAGTATGTGCTTGTTTTTTGTGACACTTAGTGTAATGATTATACCAGCCTGGGCAATTGTATTTGTTTCATGCTTGTTGCTACGTGCCCTTCTCCCTTTGCTGGTAATTATTTTTCATATGGTCAGCAGTAGTGTTGCTTATTCATGCATGTACTCGTGCAGACATACCTTTATAAAGACAGTTTCCCTCATTTCGCACAAAAGCACTGCTTTGGACAGTTACAACTTGGAAACAAACCCAGTGAGTTGCAAATGTCTAAGAGTCTAAAACCAGAAAATCTTAGACCATTTAAATAAAAAAACATGTCAGACAACTTTGAAATTAAATCCTGTTGCTGCACTAAAAATATTTTCCCAGTAGCTGAAGCCCTTCAGCAATCACACACTAACTGTATAGTACTAATTCCATTCAACTGAGGTTTAGTCCTGTCCAAGTAGAATCTAACTGTCTGTGCACATCTAAGGAGTGCAGTATCCGTTCCCCTTTGTGCTGTGTATTAGGAAAGAAGGTTGGCAAATTAATGGATTGATTAAGAGCCACACTCGATACCACCTTGTGCATGACGGAGGGATTGGTTCTGAGGGACACCCTGTCCACATGAAAGATGATGAAAGGCTCCACTGCCATAAGGGCCTGTAATTCAGATACCCTTCTTGCTGAAGTGATTGCTAAAAGGAAAGCTATTTTCCAAGAAAGGAATTTTAAATCTGCAGTAGCAGCTGGCTCGAAAGGAGGAAGAGTGAGTTTCTCCAATACAAAGTTAAGGTACCAGGCTGGAGTTGGAGCTCTCTTGGGTGGTCTTAAAATTTTTGGCCCCTCTGAGGAACTGCTTGAGCAGTAGATGAGAGAAGAGGGGAGTTTCTGTGTTATAGTGAGCTGAAATGGCTGAGTCATGAATTTTGATGGAGGAAAAGGGAAGCCCCTTGTGGAGCATCTCAGTTAAGTATTGTAAAATCTGAGGTAAATTGGGTGCTGCTGTGCTCATCCTTTAAGATTGGTTCCAGGCACAGAATCTTTTCCATTTTTCAGCATAAGATTTTCTAGTACTAGGCCTCCTTGCCTATAAAATGATATCCATCACTGCCTTACTGCGGGATGGTAAAGGAGAGATTAGGTAATTAGCCAGGCTGCTATGTTAAGTGTTTGAAGCTGAGGGTGAAGAATTTGGTTCTTCTGCTGAGACAACAGTGTATGGGTCTGAGACAGGTGCCATGGGACCAACAGTGACACACTGCACAAGAGTGGAGACCAGTGGTGGCGTGGCCAGTCTGCTGCAATCAAAATCCTCCTTGGTTTGTCCAGATTGATCTTTAGTAGTACTTTGGAGAGGCAGATGAGGAAAGGCATAAACTGATAGGTTTTTACAGCTGAAGGATAGAGCATCCACATTCCAAGCTTGTTTGTGGGGAGTCCTTGTGCAAAATTTGTCCAATTGATAGTTCTGGTGGGAGGCAAACAGGTCTATATCTGGGTTCCCCCATTTGTTTGTCAACATGTTGAAAATCTTTGATTCCAGTTTCCACTCGTATGGGTCCATGAGTTTTCTGCTTAGTCCATCTGCCAGTGTATTTACTTTTCATGGCAGGAATTGAGCTTGTAGATGCACTTAGTAGATCAAAGCTGTGTTCCACAATGCCATGGCTAGTCTTCAGACAGTGTTAGAATGGGCACCCCCTGCTTCTTTATGTACCACATAACATAGGTGTTGTCTGTCTTTACCATTAATTGTCCTGGAAGAATGTGGTCCTTGAAGGCTGTCAGAGCCTTCTGCACAGCTAACATTTCTTTTAGATTGATATGCAAGTGCATTTGACTTGGGTTCTATTTGCCCTGAATGCACTTCCCTGCCAGGTGAGCCCCCCATACATAGTCTGATGCGTCTGTTGTTAGGGTTTGGGCGGCAGGGGGTAGAGTCAATTGTAGTCCCTTGTTTTGGTGGCAGGCCTCTGCCAACCAAAGCAACTCTAGGCATAGGCAAAATATGATAGGAATCATTGCTTCTAAATTCTGAGAATTTGTACACCATAGGCTTTTTAGATACCATTGTAGTTTCCTCATATGCAGCCTTGCATATGGAATTAGACGAATGCAGGAGACCATGAACCCCAAGGCTTGCAGTATTTGCCTTGCAGATAGCAGGGTTTTTGTGGACACTACTTTGAAGTAGGTTGTCAAATGAATTTGTTTCTCTGGCGTGAGGAAAGCCATCTGGGAAGTTGTATTCAAACTTGCTCCCAGGAATATAATTTGTTGACAGGGCACCAGGTGTGACTTCTTTCCGGTTATGGTGTACCCCAGACAAGTTAGCACAGTGCGCACAAAGGCAAGATGATTAAAAAGTATATCCTGGCTTTCTTCCTGAATTAGACAATAGTCCAGGTGTGGGTATATTTGAATATGTCTTTGCCTGCAAAATGCAATGACTGGAGTTGGCACTTTGTAAATACCCTGGGCACAGTAGATAAGCCAAAGGGTAGTGCAGAGAACTGATAGTGCGTGTATCCTGCTTTGAACCTTAGGTATCTTCTGCAAGATTCCCTCATTGGGATGTGCAGGTATGCTTCCTACATCTAGTGTTGCCAACCAGGCATCTTTGCCTAGCATAGGAAGCAACCAGTGAAGAGTCAGCATCTTGAATTTTGGAATTACCAAAAAGGTGTTTAGAGTAGACAGGTCCAGGATAGGACGCCATGATTTGTCGTTTCTGGGTACCAGAAAAAGTCTCTAGTAGAAACCTTGACCCTTTCCTCTTCTGGTACCAACTGAATAGCCCCTATGCTTAAGAGAGAGAGTACTTGCTTTTGGGCCTCTGCCCACTGACTTGGGGGTAGATCTGGCCAACCACTTGGGGTTGGTAACATGTGTAAGTGAAATCTGTATCCTTGGGACACTATTTTTAAAAGCCATTTTCCTGGGTAATGAGTTCCCAGTTCTTTGCATGCAGAGCAACCCCCCCCCCCCCCGAAAGAGGCAGTCAGCTGAGAAGTGCTTTGAAGTTTTAAAAATAAGTCATTGAGACAGTTTACCATAGGGGGGAGTTTTATTACTACCAGATTTGAAAGTGGGGCCCCCCACTGCTTAGTCCTGTGCATAGCCTGGGACTGAAGTTGGGGTGCTCTTCTGGATCTGGGTTTGGACTGAGAAGGTCTGAAAGAGGTAGGAAAGGACCAGTTCTCATAAGGCCAATGCCTACTAAATCTTGGAGGTTGTACTTGTAAGAAATCTTTAACAGTTTGCATAGATTTAGCTTTTTCCTCCATCTTTTTAAGAACTTCATCTGCTTTGGTGCCAAACAGGCGGTCCAGATTTAAGGGAGCATCCAGTAATTTAACTTTAACATGATCTGGCAAGGATTGCTCCTTAAGCCAAGCATGCCTTCTAAGTACAGACCCAGTGACAGCAGCCTGCAAGATGCCTCTAGTCAATCAAAACCACTTTGCAAAATATGTTTTCCAACTTGTTCAGCAGAATGCAATAAATCCTGTAAATCCTTATTTTCAGCACAATCAGGCATCAACATCATTTTCAGTTTAAGCAATCCAATAATATGCTGCTGATACTTTAACATATTGAAATGGCAGTATAAGTCCCTAATGGCCAAAGTTGCATAAGTGTATACCTTCTTACCCCATCTATCCAGTGTCCTGGAGTCTCTATCAAAGGGTGAAGGATTTTTGGCAGTAGTAGCTTTAATGCCCTTGGGTCCCTGTGAAATGGTCTCAGGATCCACAGTAGGATTTTTGAAAAGGAACTTGTGAGACTCAAGAACCCTGTAATATCTATCAGATTTTCTGGGAGCATGAGGTAAAGATAGATTGCGAAAAAGCATCATCAACAATGTCTGTTACAGGAGGTATGGCTAAAGGCCTGTGCTGGGGCAGGAGTAAGAAATCCCTAAGCCTTTTTTTAGAATCAGAGAAATCCTGACTTTCCCAATGAAAATGCTCCCTGAGAGTATGCAAAGTTTCACCAAAAGAGAAATCCTCTGTGGGGGATGCAGAGGGAATAGAGTCCTCAGCATCTGAATCCTCATAGGTAGGCAAGGGTAAATCCTGGTCATCACAGGAAACTGAAATTTCATAATCATGGTCAGAAGTATCATAAGCAAACTCAGTCCTAGGTCTCTTAGAGTGGTAATGTTGGCTTCCCCTGATTAAAGTAATAAGGTCTTGAGACATTCTTTTCATTTGTTTTTTAGGCATAGATGCCTGACCATGCAGTCTGGGTGTCAGTTTTCTAGACATTGTTCGAGTTTTAGGCCTTGAAAAAGAAGTTGGCATCAGTTTAATATGCAAGTCAGTAGGCCTGAATACACCCTCAAAAGCCGGTGCCTGCACAGCGGCTCCGGACCCATCCAAGGTAGAGACATCTTCAGGTTCCAGAGTTGAAGCATCTCGTGGCATACTGGACTCTGAATGGGTCTCAGTAGAGGCCTGAGAATATGAAGTAGCGGGTATCAGGGGCTGCGAAAGCACCTCACTGAATAGCGGCGAACTGGCGACTGGCTTAGAAGAAGCATCATTGGCAGTTTTGCACCTAGGTGGCCTATCTCTGTCTTTATCTTTGCGTTTTTCTGGAATGTCGGTAGTCGGATTGCTTACCAAAGACATATGAGGATAATTGAACCAAGCACCAAAATATTTAGAAGTGAAAATATACCGACGACAGATAGTTTGTAGTTTAAATAAGGCACAAAACCGACAGCGAGCTACGTCGTGGTTAGGGCCTAGACAAGCAAAACAGTACGAATGATAATCTTTATGAGGTATTTGCTTTCCACAAAGAATGCAATTATTTACTTTTACTAACATTGGTTTAGAGCAAGAAAAAATTTTCCCCATTGGGGTTCTTAGCTTTTAGTTGAAGACTTTGTTTCCGAAAATCAAAAATCAAAATTTCATTAGTTGGCTGACTGGCACTTGCGAACTGCTTCTGCTTAGGGCACTGCACGGCAAGAAAGACTGATGTAATGGTGTCAGCTGCATGTTTTACACCCCTCACAACCTGACATCATGAAACAAGAGACAGCAACCCACGCAGGACCCAAGACTTTGTTAATCAGGCCAACTGAGGGCTACTGCAAGCAGATAACCCAAAGCTCATGACTGCAACATTGAAACACGAAGAACATCTGCACAAGCCTCCACACCACATACCATGCGTACTACACACACTAGTATCTTGCAACCACTAAGGCCTAACCACAAACCCAACATATCAGTTATAGGATACTCCATTCTGAAACACACAGATGTGCCTGTAGGCAGGCTGCATAAGGATAAAGTCACAGTTAATTGTTTGTCAGGTGCTGGAATGTGCCATATCACACACGCACTCAAGTCTCTGAACAATAGCTAGTGTTATGCCTCTGTCATAGCCCATGTTGGCTTGAACAACTTGAGACGTACCTCCCTGGACTATATGAAGAGAAAAATGATTCAGCTTGCTGAATATAAGTCGCAGGCATGTATGTCTGTAGACTTATGCACATTTGACTGTCACCCATAATGATGGCTCAATACCAATAGAAAATGATTGACTTTAGCAACTAACTTAGATTCTGGTGTCATTCCAGGGTGATCCAGCACCTAACACCCTGGGAATAAATGATGTAGAGAACATGATGTTTTGCTAGACTAGGCCTACATCTGTCTGAGTTGGGCTTCATGCCTCTGCCAAAAACCCTTGCCTCCCACATACTGCATTTTTGGGAAAAGTCATGAGGTCCATACTACCAAAATAAACATTTCAACAAAATGCAAATTAAAGTTCATGCTGCTAAACGCTAGGAGTCTAAACATGAAACTGAACTCATTGCAAGCATTCTTAACCTTGGAAGGTGTGGACATATCTGCAGTCAAAGAAACCTGGTTCAAAGGGGCATATAGGCCCCCGGCCTTACCTGGGTACTCATCATATCATACATTCAGACCCCCCAACTCTATGCAGCCAACACAACTGATGTGGAGTTTCAATATATATGAAAGACACACACACCTACAGGCTGCTCAAACACTATGAAGCACTGGAGACACTTCAAGTACAGTTAACCATTGACAATACCCCATTCACAGTATTGCTGGCTACAGACCCCCATAATTGACTCAAGATGCCCACTCCACCTATCTGGACCTCTTCCAGTCTATCGAGATTCACCCCTTTACACAGATCCTTGGTGACTTTATTTACACAAATATCTATGCCAAAAACTACTCCTGCCAGGACACAAATGCCCTAAGGACAAAGACTTCATAACATCCCTGTATTCTTCACGTATAAGTCCAATTATTCAGTACACGGCCAACTTTGGCATGTACCTCACAAAGCACATGCAGCACCTGGAGACACCAAAGAGGTTCCTCATCTAGACAGTCCATGGCCGCAAACATGTACCCGACAGACACAGGCTAAAAGCCATTTCCCTGTACTGGCCCCCATATTGTTTTGAATATTCTTCAGAAGTTCAGACCCAAACAGAGAGGCTGTGGCTGACTAAGTTTGTTGATGCCTGAAAATTAGCTACAATAATTGAATTTACAAACACTGTCAGTTTACTTCCAGAGAGACTTACACCAACCAGTGATTGATGCCAAGGTCAATAATCAAACTCAGGGTTATAAAATGCATTATCATCCCCTTTGGTAAAACTGATATCCATGCAGACTCCCATATACATAATACCATAAGTAACAACTCAGTAGTGAGAGACTTGGGAACACAACTTGACAGTAGGCTAAATTTTGGCCACTATGCACGGTATCTACTGTGTAAAGGAAGTCACTCTGTGTCTAACACCTCATTAGCAAAGGCATTGCCTCTAGAGTGAAAGATGTCATACCTCCCTTGTACTCAACCCTCATCAGGCCAATAGCCAAGTACAATGCTCCCTTTGTTATGTACCTTGTCTGGCACTTGTAGTGACTAGAGAGACCTCAGAGATTTCTAACACACAAAATTACAGGGTCTCCACCACAGGTCATACACTGACAGACTCTGGTCACAGTCACTGTACTCCTTAGCATACACACTACTAACAGGAGACTTGTGCATGGCCCACAGAGCAATGTCAGATAAAAACCTAATACAAATGCCGCACATCCACAACTCAAATGGGATAAGGCTCACTTGCTCCCGGCACCTAAACCTTGCCTGCGACACAAATATGATCAGCTGTAAAGCCGGCTATGTGACTTAGAGGTTGCCACTCCTCTGGAATTGGTTATTTATTCATATCATACAGTTCACCTCTCTCACAATATTTAGGTGTAGGCTGGATTAGTGAATGTGAAAACTTAAGTAACTTGACAGGGATTTCACCTATGACCCTCCGAGATATGGGCAGTCAATGCTAACTAAGAACTTGAGTTTATGCTATATCCTTTACATTGTGTTTGTCTAGTATTAGATTGGGTACACATGTCTAGACTTAAAAAGGTCTTTGGGTTAGCAGCCTAGTAACCACCTATGAACCTATCAAGTAACAAGAGTATTCTTTCCTTGAGTCATCTACAGTTTTAGCGATGATAATCTTGTGTGTTGGCACACTCTCAGACTGCACTGCATGTTTTCCAGGGTAAGTGTTGCCATATTCCTAACAATTTTGTGGGCAGAGATACATTACATGAAGCAAGCACATCAGCAGGTGGGCAACACTAATTACATGTAGACATCAAGTTTCCACTACATAGCTAGAGTTCTTGCTGTATATACCGACAGAAGGCAAACCAGATACTCCACACTCATATTCGCGCAACATATGTACAGTTCAGGCTGGCTGGCTCCAGCCTCAGGGGCCACAGAATGGTATGTAGTACAGTGCCTACCACATCACCAAACACTGTGTTTACAACGGGAAGCCATCTCACACAATTTCATAATAGACTCATACTTAAGAAGGACCAGTTTTCTGCCATGAGAAGCGTACCCATGCTTACCCAGCTTCACGTGCAGACTGTAGTGAAGGAAAACAGTGGAGTGATGCAGCTTTTATCCCAAACCTATACCCCATGGTCGGTTACATTTCACGCTTATTTTGCATAGAGGCTGCTTATCATCTGCAATGGACACGGATATCATGTCCGAACATCATGATCTGAGAAAGATGGAAGTACAACACTTATGAAAGATAGATGAATAATAACCTCATGTACCACGCCAAACCTTATTGTGTGAATTGCAGAACATGGGTGTTACCTGTAAGACACACATTGCACCTTACAACAATACTTTGTGTTCACTTGAGCATCATGGATGTTTGATCGCCTGTTACCTTTCCGGTGCTCTTTCATTGCAATGGAAATTTCTGTCTTATATAACACTTTCTGGAACCTGCTGACATTACCTGTGATGTACTGTGTTACCGAAGATGTAACGTAAAATTGGTTGTCACCACCAATTTCTGAAACTTATATTCATGCTACACAGTGTTGTGAGCTGTACATTCTTCCAAAATCCTTATTGTTGCCTACTGTTTATGTTGATAATTATATACGGGGTTCAAATGGCATTTCTGAAAAGTACAGTTCTTGCTCTGTATGCCAGTCTTCAGCAGACAAAATGCTGTCCATCATTAGGGTGAATGCCCCATTCCGCCCCATGTCAATCTCTTACAGGTATGCAAAACACAGACCAACATGCACACACACAACTAAAAATGGAGTATTTTATAGGCACTTAAAAAAAAAGAACATGACATGTCACAACAGATTTCTGCCCCAAGGAATCCTGTAGTTGTGGGATAAACTTCCTATGCAGGTCAAGCAGTTCTACATATGGTCTGTATTATGTAATATTCACAATGAATAGCCTGGAAATCCTAATTCCTCTTTGGGTTATATAGCACGGTGCTTCTTCACCACAGTTGACTTTAACTGTATCCTTGCTTAGTCTTAGGTGGCTATGCTTCTCACTGGTCTTTTGAACTCCATGCCTACTTTACACTTATGAACTTAATCAATCTAATATATAATTACCAAGTATCTTACAAATGTGCATGCTGCATATAGCATACGTACGCTGACAAAAACAAGAGTTTATTGATGAATGTATTTCTATGATCCATCTCATTAGATTGTCATTATATGCTCATAACTATATACTACTGACCACAGAAATTTGCATACTATTATTATTGTGGTACAGTCATCTCTGAACTGCATGTCAACAATTACTGTATAGTTTCAGTTTTCACACTCTGCTACTATGCATTTTATGTCCCGTAAGAGTAACACATACATACATATACATCCACAGCAAAGTACCTGTAAATAAACATTAAATTGTTTACTTTAATCGGTAACAACATTCACAACTATACGTGTACTGTGTCGCCAAGTTACCCTGAATTAAATTTAACTTATGTGTCAAATCATTTAGTTTATTATCCTTATGTTTTTATGAAGCTGTTTGTTTGCTTGTTTTCTTCTTCATTTCAGCTTGATAACCAGGCAAACAGGTTGGCTGTTACACCTTCTTGACTCAAAACTGGAGCTGCATAGTGCAAGACACATACAGAGAATTGTACATGGAGTACCAAATTATACCATGTTCTGAAAGCATGTCAAACCTCTTTGACAAAATGCTGCAGTGGAATTCAAGCAAGATGCTAGTCGATGAAATATAAGAATTGAAAATGAGGTCAAACTGTAACTACCACATTGCCTGCAAGAATGCGCTTATTGTTGTTGCCCAAATTTTTGTATGTATGTATGTATGTACCTATGTAAAATGTATACATATCAACAAGTTGTTTTAATAGCGTGCACATCTTAAGTTTAGAAGCATCTTTTCATTTTTTTTATATTTCTATACTTTGATGTGAAATGGTGTTCTTTTGACACACAAGTATGTATTCTAAACGTCTTGCATTGTTGTGATTCATCGGCAAAGTGTCACTTTGCAACAAAGTATCATACTTGCTTTTCATTGCAATTTACAGATTTCTAGTATAAACCAGTAACACTATATAAAAACAATAAAAATTTGTGCTTAGCTATGACATTTACAAAACAGTCAATTTAATAAAATTACGTCTTCACTTTGGAACTTTTGGTCTGCTTGCTTGTTTACTTTGTAAAATACATGAAAAAGCTATTTGAAATGGAATGTGTGTGTCTGTGTACTAACTTATGTCTGTCGAATGTCTACTGGTGAGTTATAAACAAAAACTATGACTGTGCTGTACAGTAATATACATGCAATAAAATCCAATTATTTCATTGTAATTACATGACATTTCAATTTTAATGGAAGACATTGCTCTCAAACTAAGTCCAGAGAGAAAGGCCTTGGCATAAACATTTCATTGGCTACAGTAGTTACCCATGTGCAAGATATAGCAGAGGCAAGTAACTTTACTCAACAGAGTAATATTACAACAATAAGGCACAAGCAGAACAGAGTCCTTCTGACAGGGAGGCCATGGTGGTGCAGTGGTTAGCATTGCCGCCTCATAGCAAGAGGTTCTCCGGTTCGATCCTTGGCTGGGGTGCCTTCTGTGCGGAGTCTGCATGTCCTCCCTGTGGTCGTGTGGGTTTCCTCCGGGTGATCCGGTTTCCTCCCACATCCTAAAGACATGCTGTAGGTGAATTGGACACTCTAAATTGGCCCTAGGTGTGTGTGTGTACCTTCTGTGGAAGGTTGGGTGCCGGCCTGGCAACTCGACACCGTAAAACTCCACTGCCAATCATGAGCGGAAAGGTGATCCACTGTGGCGACCCCTAACCGGGAAAAGCCGGAAGAAGAAGAAGAACAGAGTCCATCTGACTCTAACATCACTACTTACTCCCCAGGAAATACCCTGTACAACTTATACCCAGTGTTATTAAACATCTGTCCACAATGCGCTCTTCTGAGATAAGCACACTACACCAATGAGCTGTAATAACATCCCAGGGTATGTCCTACATGGTTTGAAAAATTATCCCTCAGACACACTACAATCTCTATTCAGCCGCAGCAGCCTCCAGGCAGGCCTCATCCCGAGGGATTGCATACAGCAAAAGTCATCCCTCTACATAAAGCTGTACAATACAATGAACAGACACAGGGAACTACAGACCCACAAGTTGGATCCATTGTAAAAAAAAAAGTCCATGCAAAAAGTAATCATGGGTCTAATCAATACACAGCAAATATTCAAACAATGCACTGATCCCAGTTTGGTTTTGTCAAGGGTAGGTCGCAGCTGCTGAATCCAGTGCACTACATTAACAAGGCCACTTGAGCCATGGATGATGGACAAAACGTGTTTACTGCCTACCTCTAGCTGGTAAAGGTATTCACTATACTGCCTCACTAAGGTATTATAGTCAATTACAAAATATTACACACAAATCCCTATAATTGCCAATCGTGAATTTTTCTAGTGACTTGCAAGGGCATGACATTGTTTTCCTTTAAATTTTGTGTAACAACAAAATGTTAGAATCTATTAATACATATAATAACCAAAAGCAGCTATGGTGGAACGTAGTAAAAGGTAACGTACTGGTTACCAATGTATGTTTATTTTTTTTAAATTAGCTATAACTTACTAGGTTACACACTGTTGTATACAATGTATTCTATATAGCATACATCATGGACAAAACTAGGTTAAAATAAAAAAAGAGGACAGCTGGGTACACAACTCCCAGGATATAAAAGTCCACAATACTCATGACCACTGTTTCCAGGAAAGGAAAAAAATGACAGTGTAGAATCTTCAAGACGCAGAACCATACCAACATTGGTGTTAGGTGACATTCAGGTGGCGGCTTTCCCCTAACCCATTGTCGAACAAAGTAATAGTCCATATAAAATTGATACACTAGAAAAGAGCCATACATGTGGTGTAGTGGACTATTGAGGTTAACAAAGAAATTATGTACTGTTACTATTATGCAAGAATCCCAGCATTTCACGTTATCTATGCAAAGGAGAAAGCAAAACTACTCAATACTATTAAGCTTCTCCAAAGACATTTGAAGAGAAATACCGGCAAAGCATCCGAGTATGTAAACTTTCACAGCACAAATAATAAGATCATGGAGGGGGAATGAAATCCACAAGATTACTACGTGACAACTTAAACAAATAGAAGTAAAATTTATGAAATACTTCCAAACTAAAGGATTTAGTGTAAAAGGTCTACCACAGTATACGGCACAGCATCAAGGAGCAATTATTCCCCAAAAGTAGGAAGAACTGAAATGAAGAAATATTGACATGTGGAAAGTATTATGATACCTCTGCATTTGTAATCATGTCAGCTCCCTCAGATATCATCTTCCTTCAGTCTGTTTGTCTTTTCGGCTTTTCACGGTTAGGGATCGACACAGCAGAACTCCGGTGCGCTATTCATTGACAGTAGATTTTTATGGTGCAGAGTTGCCAGCCCGACGCCCAACCTTCAGTGAAGGTACACACATTCACGCATGTCTTTTGAATGCCACTCGACTGCAGGGAGGACATGCAAACTCCACACAGAAGGCACTCCAGCTGAGAATCGAACAGGAGAACTTCTTGCTGTGAGGTCACAATGCTACCACTGCACCACCGCGGCTTATCTTCCTTCAGTGGTATCACCAAATGCTGGTCTGACATTATCGGTGTACTACCCAAGAGCACAAGTACATGACCCCAAGGTTGACCAGGAGACAAGTTCATCATGATAACAAAGTGTGCAGGTGATGACACTACTGCCTCAGATCCTTCGCAAAGCCACACCACTTTAACTGTTCCATTGGGTGGCAAATGCCAGAAAGCCATCTCTACCTGTAGCATTCAGGTTTTCATATTGTTATACTTCCTAGCACCATACCATACTACTCCATGGCTTTGCTATCATTACCACACTATGGCATGTATTTTGTAAATCTATTCATACATTCATCCGAATTGTCAACAGTTCCTATCTCCCCTAATTTTTGCACTCCAATGCTTGCTTATATCCATGCTGATACAAAGTTATAACTATCTGTTGTGGTTGTGACATGTACAGCTGAATGACTTCCTTTTGTCTCCCTTGTTTTGTTCCATTTGTATATTTTGATTTTTTTACTTTGTTCCAACAGCCCGTTGGTATCAGTCTACCCACAGTTGTACTCACATGTATAATATGAAAAAAATCAACAGTCCTGCTATACACATGGATATCTGATAAGAAATAATATGTCTACTACACTGTGGTGCCTAAGCACCTCAGCCAAAAACAATGCAAAACCTATGTATAATGATAAAAGAGAATATGATTTTATTATGAATAGAGAAGCACCTACCTCCTGTGGTGACGGCACCACAGTGGTGTGCATAACACTGAAATGTCTGTCTATTTAATCCACCTGTTTAATCTGTTTAAGTACTTTTAAATAAATGCAGCTACTTATTTTATGATAATGAGACTTGGTAAATACAACCCAGTTAATGCACAAAGTAGGACTCATACTGGTGTAATCCACATTGTCACGGAGACTGTCTGCAGCTGAATGCAGTCCTCACTTAGAAACCACAGGGGGTTGCTTTCAACTGAAACAGGGTTCTATCAAAAAAAAAAATCTTTGAAGCTGGGTACCTGGGAAGCAGAATGTATTTATCATTCATTCCCTGTTCCACAATTCTCTCATACTCTGTTTTCATATTTCCGTATAACAAAAGGTTTCTGTAATTAGCCCTGTCTCACACAAAAGGTGAAGTAGAAATTCTGTCTCAGATAAACTCCATTGACAAAACAAGTAGCAGTGCTTTTGATCTGACTGCATACTTAACATAATTTCTCACCCACTATGCTTTCACCATTCCATATTGCATCTCTGTCCCACAATGTATGTTCCATATTACACAGCCATTGACATGCATAGCATGGGTTATCTGTCCCACAATGTATGTTCCATATTACACAGCCATTGACATGCATAGCATGGGTTAGCTGTCCCACAATGTATGTTCCATATTACACAGCCATCGACATACATAGCATGGCTTATCTGCCCCACAATGTATGTTCCATATTACACAGCCATCGACATACATAGCATGGCTTATCTGTCCCACAATGTATGTTCCATATTACACAGCCATCAACATATATAGCATGGGTTATCTGTCCCACAATGTATGTTCCATATTACACAGCCATCGACATGCATAGCATGGGTTATCTGTCCCACAATGTATGTTCCATATTACACAGCCATCGCCATGCATAGCATGGGTTATCTGTCCCACAATGTATGTTCCATATTACACAGCCATCGACATACATAGCGTGGGTTATCTGTCCCACAATGTATGTTCCATATTACACAGCCATCGACATACATAGCATGGGTTATCTGTCCCACAATGTATGTTCCATATTACACAGCCATCGACATACATAGCATGGGTTATCTGTCCCACAATGTATGTTCCATATTACACAGCCATCGACATACATAGCATGGGTTATCTGTCCCACAATGTATGTTACATATTACACAGCTATCAACATACATAGCATGGGTTATCTGTCCCACAATGTATGTTACATATTACACAGCCATCGACATACATAGCATGGGTTATCTGTCCCACAATGTATGTTACATATTACACAGCCATCGACATGCATAGCATGGGTTATCTGTCCCACAATGTATGTTACATATTACACAGCCATCGACATGCATAGCATGGGTTATCTGTCCCACAATGTATGTTACATATTACACAGCCATTGACATACATAGCATGGGTTATCTGTCCCACAATGTATGTTCCATATTACACAGCCATCGACATACATAGCGTGGATTATCTGTCCACAATGTATGTTCCATATTACACAGCCATCGACATACATAGCGTAGGTTATCTGTCCCACAATGTATGTTCCATATTACACAGCCATCGACATGCATAGCATGGGTTATCTGTCCCACAATGTATGTTCCATATTACACAGCCATCGACATGCATAGCATGGGTTATCTGTCCCACAATGTATGTTACATATTACACAGTCATCGACAGTAATAATCTCAACAACAGAATAAAGAAACTGTTGCAGAACATGGTGTAGTCCCAAGAGTGCTAACTACCTCATCAAATCCTCGAAAGCCAGCTATGATGATTGAATTGCAGCAAACACTAAAAACAATCACCAACCATTCTATACCTATATCATTAGCCTCCCTGTCAATACCCAAATTTTAGTCTGAGATAATGCACAACGGCAGCTCATATACTGAGCCAACAGATATTGCCAACACACTGGCAGACAGATTCATTGCCAACTAAACCCTTCTCTCCACCCCTAAAGCACATATCACAATACCAGAAGCATGGCAGGCACCAAGCATTACTGCAGCACAGGTTACAGTTGCATTGACCAAGGACAAAATTACAGCTGCCATCGGACCCGATAACATCCATGGCTGAGTTCTACATGAACTACAAAGTGAACTGGCACCACAGCTGTGTGCCCTCTTCAGTCGCAGCCTCTACTCAGGTTTTGTCCCTACCAAATGGTACACTGTTGCAGTCATCACACTAAAGAAAGGGAGTGAATATAGACTCTGGTAGTTATCAACACCCCCTTAGCCTCACGTACATTTCTAAAGCTATAAAATGCATCATCGTGGACATGATTAACAAATATTTTTGAAATCTCCAAACGGCAGACCCCACACAATTTAGCTTTCTGAACGGGAGAAATCATGCCTCTTCTACCTGCTTTACTTCACTACATAAATCACCATGGCTGTGGATGAAGGTGAGGCAGTGCATACAGCCTACCTCCATCTGGACAAGGCCTTTGATATCATTCCTCACTGTGGAATTATTGAAAAACTACCCTAACCAGGCATCAACCATTATATTACTTGGTTGGTTGTAAATTGGCTCACAGATAGAAGACACTGCGTAAAAATAGCAGACTCATACTAAGTCTGTCGACCGGTCACCGGTGAAATTCCACATGGATCAGCCATGGGTCCTCTGCTGCTCGGCATCTACTTCTCATAAGTACAGGCCTACACCAAGGCACTCGGGGTGACAAAGTTTGCAAACAATTGCAAGTTGTGAGCTATTAAATAAACAACTGATGCTGACATCCTACAGATAGGCCTTACTGACACCACCAACTGGTGTCAGAGCCATAGCCTTAAGCTCAGTGCCAAAAAAATGTGTCGTCATCCCCTTTGGAAATAACCGAGTTCCCATGAATTCCCACATCGACTGAACACAGACAGCATTATAAGACATCTAGAAATACAGGTTCACAGCAACTGTTTTTTGTGACCACCAGATTGGCACAGTGGTCAGAAAGTACTTCTATGTGGCGCATCTCATTACTAATGCTTTTGCATCCAGGAAGAAAAAGTCATTGCCTCCCTCTAGTATTCCCTCATTCAACCAATGATCGAGTACAATGCCCTATTTGCCATGTACTGCACTAGACACCTGAAACAATTGGAGAGGGCGCAAAACTACCTCACAAAGAGTATCCTGAGCCTTAAACATTTTTCCTACATTTCACAGATTCTAAAAACTTCACCTTATCTCTGTCTCATATTGACTACTTAGAGGCAATCTCTATTTGACTTACAAAGCCACGTCTGATCCACCTGTTAGAAATGATACATCTGAAGAAATCAAAAATCCCTCTGCACCACACAGTCCAGACACCTCAACCTCAGTACTACAATCAACCAAAAGTGCTTGAGGGACAGGTTCATAACCCTGAGACTGCCCATGATTCCTAATATAATTCCCATATATGTCAAACAGACTACCTCAATGGCCCCCGTCAGCATACATCTTGATGAGTTGATGGGAAATAGAAAATTCATCCCCAGGGATCACTACAGTGTCTCTACTCCACAGAGGCAATGAACTAAGGTTGGAGGAACCTATGACTGTGTTCATGTTGACCATTCAGTTTAACACTCCTACTCAAATTATTCATGGCCTACTTAAGAAAGTAAGACCCTCCACCCTGGCTGCCAACCTCCTCCCAGCAGAGTATGTGCAAAAGGCTGCTGACACTATAGCATACCCCATCTCAATATTGCTCAACAGAGCTTCATCTGAAGCTAGAGTACTCACTATATGCAAAATCTCCCATGTCATACCTCTCCATAAAGGAGGCAGTTGCACTGATCTGTCAAACTTCAGACCCACAGCTACTCGGTCACCTCTAGCTAAAATTATATCCAACTGTGCACACACAGCTCATGTACTACCTCACACAGAACAAGTTGTTGTCCAACTTTCAATGTGGCTGTAAGCCACACCACATCACTACTTCTGCCCTCCTATCTTTGGCTAACGTCAGTATCTACAACTGCAATAATAACAAACTATCCTCAGCAGTCTTCATAGATCTATCCAATGCTTTTGACATGGCTGACTACAACTTGCTGAAAAATACCTTGTAAGTCTTCTCCTTAAACAACCATGCACTTTAATGGTTTCAATCCTACTGGCAGGGCAGGCAACAGCAAGTCCGATGACAGGACAAGCTTTAATCTCATCTACACATCACATTCATAGTCCACCAGACCTCAGTACTAGGACACCTTCTTTTCTCCGTCTTTATCAATGACCTTCATTCAGTCATCACAGATGCTACCTGCGTTCAATATGCGGATGACTCCACCTTGACTTGTTATGACACCTCACCAGCTGGGTTATCCACATTAACCCAAAATATCTTCAATACAGTGGAAAAATGAGTGTCCAATCAACATCTAATCCTAAACACCCAAAAAAGTAAACTGCTCCTCTTCTCCCCCACACGCAGGACCTCACCGCCTCTTCTCCCCCACACGCAGGACCTCACCGCCATCCTTCAACATTATCACAAACAATGGCACTATCATCTCCCCAGAAACCCAAATGACAATACTGGGTGTCAGAGTGGATAACAACCTGAGGTTTGATGTGCATATTAATGCCAAACCTCAAAACCATTAGTAAAAACTCTTGGCTCAATTAAAAGAATCAAACCTTTCCTTACCCCACTTGCTAGAACTGCAATTGCCCGTTTTCATCTACTCTCAAATATTCTGGACCCCTCACCTCTATTCTGCAAGTACAACAAAACGGATTTTAATTAATCTATTGTCCTGCTACAACTGCATAGCCAAATTTGCTACAGGCACGGCCTATTGGACACACCACTGTCACAACATAAATCCCCTCGGATGGCTTCAACTGCCTAGCCTAATTCAGTTCAACATGCTAATAGTGGCACATTAAGTCCTTTACCAACCAAAAAATACATAGCACTAAAAAATATTATCAGCCCCTACACCAGCATCTGACCACTACCATCATCCACTACACTCCTAGTTCAAACATAGAAATCCAACAAATCAGCTGGGGACTGTTTGTTCGCCAACTCTGTGTGAAAAACATGGAAATGACTCCCAGCTTAATTGACCATACAACCATCACTAACTACATAAAAACAGAAATAAATACCTCAAAACTCATTGTTTATGTCCTTGCAGTAACCCTGACTCGTGACCTCTCTATTACTTTGGTGCCTTACCATCAGCTACTTCTAACTTTTTTCTTCCACACCATTTCTGGATGGGTCAATTGTAGAACTGCTGCACATTGTGTCTTAAACCTGAATGTAATGTTATGTATATATAACTTTGACAATAATGTAATTTATTTGTACAGTGTTTTATAGTAACTAAGTACTATGTGTGCTAAATGCTAGTATTGCTTATGAATGTTATCTACTTGAAAGTAGCATTCACTAAATGCTCAAGGTGTATTAATATGGCCCTTCTCTCCACCGGCCTCCACTGAAAATGGACATATATTGAGTATGACTAACCTGTTCAACAAATCTACAATAAATAAATACAATAAAATATATAAACGCTATGTATAGTGATACCATGGGGAAATTACTCCACTAACCATAGGGAAATAACTACCTGCAATGGTGCCGGCACCCTACTGGTAGGCTTACCACTGATCAGCCCCTTTTCTCTTTGATTCCCCATCCCCTCTGTCACCTACTTACATACATTGTAATAATAGCAGCTATTGTATTTATGGTAATGACTTTCGGGAAGGGCAGCTACTTTATGCACAAGGTAGGAGTCTTACCGGTGTAATACACATTGTCAATGAGACTGTCTGGACCTAAACGGATTCATGCTTCTGTAAGCTGTGTGGGGGGTTGCACTCATTGGTTCATAGGTTGGTACTAGGCCATCAGCTCTAGGGCCTATACAAGCCTAGCCATAACAATTCCCTAGCTATTTCTTCCCACACTATTTACTTCCCTAAACCCCTGTCTAGTATTATTAAAAAAAATAATCCATAACAATCTGATTTGAAGCTGGCTATCTGTGAAGCTGACTGCATTCATTCATCATTACCCTCCCCCTGGCTTATCACAATGCCTGTTTTCATCTATACATATTACAAAAGATATCTTGTATTACTCATGCATCACACTGTGGGTTACCCACAATTACTACTGCTTAGAGAATGCACTGAAGAAGTAACAAAATGTATTAGTCTCTATACTTAGTTTCAAAGGTAGGTACTAGGCTACTGGGCCTAAGGCCTATATAAGTCTAGCCAAACGGTACCATGGCTTTCACCACACAAGAAAAATATCTTAATCTGCCTCTGTCAAGCATTGACACAGAAGTGATCCCTGGGGTGAATTTCCTATCTCTCATCCAATCATCAAGATTTTTTATGAAGACTGCTCATTGCCGAGCTTTGTTTGATATAGACAGGTAGTTTGTTACAGAGTATGTGAAGTCTCTGTTACAGGAATGTATCCCCTCCAGCATGTTCTGTTTATTGTGGTGAGAAAGTTTAGGACCCTAGAGCATGTAGCTCGGACGGATTGGGATTTCTTTATGTGGAGCATGTCCAACAGCTCTTGGTTTCACATTGCTATGTATGTTAGGCAGTGATTGCCTCTGAGTAGGCGATCTGCGACACAGTAAAGCTGAAGTTTTTGGAGACCGTTTGCATAGGGCATGTGTTTGTGGCCGTTAAGCCTCTTTGTGAGATATTTCTATGGCCTTTCCAATTGTTGTAGATGTCTTTTGAGGTACATACCAAAAGGGGTGTTGTGCTCTTTAATGGTTCTAATCAGTGATCAGTAGAGGGGAACAATGACCTTTTTTTCCCCTAGGTGAGAAACCTTTTGTGTTGAGGAGTGCCACGTATAAGTATTTCCTCACTACTGTGGTGATGTGATTATCAAATTACAGACTACTGTCGACATGTTGTCCCAAGGTCTGTTATCACATGAGGAGTGCCATGTATAAGTATTTCCTCACTACTGTGGCGATGTGATTATCAAATTACAGACTACTGTCAACACGTTGTCCCAAGGTCTGTTATCACACTTTCAGTGTCAAGTAGACTACCGCCTGCGTGGTAGTTCATGGGTACAGAGTTTGTAACAAAAGGGATGACAATGCATTTTTTTGGCACTGAGATTTAATAGGGTTGAACCTAAAGCTTCTAAAACTATCCAATAAAATTCAATTATATGTCAATACAGCCAGTGAGAGTGAAATCTCAAGCATAATAATGTTACATCTGAAGTTTCTTTTACATAACCAAGGAAGAAATCAGCTGCCTGATTTGACAGTTCATGCCAGGTACTAATATATTCCAAACCCCAATGCAATGGAAACGTCATATACAGTTGCTTAGAGGTCTTCTAAGCAGGTTCAATATTGTGCACGCACATACACACACACACACACACACACACACACACACACACACACACACACACACACACACACACACAAATATGCTTAGCAATTATAGCAATTGTGTTGACTGTACATGTCTCAGATGCCTCATTGTATTTTCTTACATGAAAAATACATACAGTGCAAAGCACTGCAACCCCCCCAACACACACACACACATGCATACATCCCTCTCTCTAGTGTCACTGATTTTGCCACTCTGTTCATTGAAAATTGTTCTGTTTCCTAGTAAATCACTGAGAATTAAAGTCAGTCAATGAATCCGGACATTAGATTATCATACATATCATACAAAAGGTGCACATTGATGCAAAACCTATTGTTGTTACCTTTTTAAGTAAATCAGGGTAATATTTAAAAATACCACAGATTTTTTAGTCTTTGTCCCTTCCCCATTATTGTGCTTTGTGCTGAATAAACACGTTTAGGACTATGACTGCCCAGGCGCGTGCGCACACACATACACACAGACACACACACACACACACACACACACACACACACACACACACACACACACACACACACACACACATGCACACACATGTACACTAACTGCTATTGCAGTTAATTGTATTACATTTGCTTTACTGCTCAGAGAAAGCTACATCCAAGAGCTCTGGGAAACATTTTACGCATTATCAGTGAATATAGTTGGGAATTCCACATCTCTCTCCAATTATCAGCTCAACCCATGGCAAAGTCTAGCATGAAGTGACCTAGGCAGCTGCCTAGGGCCTAGTGCTGGCTGGTATCTCAGCCACAGAATGAATTAAAAAAGCAACAACACTGATTATTGCAGTCAGTCAATGTCAGTCAGAATCTCATTATTTTTGTGGTTCACAGAATACATGTTGATTCAAAGCCTATTGTTCTGTTAACTTTTTTTAAGGAACTTATTAATCTGCTCTTATCTGACTACAGTTTTGCAGGACATCTATAATTTTGCCTCATATCTATGCACTCACTTTGCAAGTTACTTAACCAGACAGTGCTATGGGCCAACAGGAAATTTGGACTAGGCTCATCAATGGTCTTCTGGACAGCAAGCCTAGTAATTACCTATGAACTAGAGTTTTTATAGTATAAAGGAAGGAAATTAGTTGTAGTAAACAGGAGCATCATCATATGAGACACATTCTTGGATGTGATCCTTGATTTCCTTGTTCTTTTGCATGTTTACAGTGTGTTTATTATTTACCTGTGAATAAATTGGACAGCTGAGTTTATCATTAATATTTTAACCATGAAAACATTTTAACTTGCTTTTTGCAGGCACACAGCTGTGAAATGCATTGTGCTTGGGCTACAACAGTTTATCTAGCACTTCGTACAGATGATTAAGTATATTTGCTGTTAGAGAGCTGCTTTTTTATTGCATGTTTTGATTCCCTAAGTCTTCATTTGTCTTCTATATGACTCTGCAAAGTTACCTCACCAGACACTACTCCTGAAAAGTGACACCTGTGCCCATTAGGCTACTTTAGGCTGCTAGCAAATGCATTTCACATTTGTCTTCTGAATCCCTGCACCCTTCATATAAATGCTAATTGGCACTTCATTGTATTCTACTTTATGAATCTCAGTGTGTCTCCTGCAGTTTAAAGGGTTGCCAGATGCATTTTCATTAAATGTGAGTTTCAAAGGAAAATAAATTTATTGTTTCTCATGGCAAGTCTGTTTTCCATGTAAAAGTGTTTAGTTTAGAAAATGTCAGTGTTTTTTTCTGAAAATTTTGAAATAAAAGTTTTAAATGAAATCCAAAACTCTGTGATAATTATAAAAGTAAAGAAGAAAATAGTATATACTCTGACAGATTTGAAAAGTGCTTATGGTAACTGGGGATGGACTGAAAAGTAACTGGATATTGGTATGGTTGATGCTACATGGGATCTTGATTCATTACCCTGCATAGAGACTCATTTGTTCATGATCCAGCTCTGTTGACTTTGGAAGTGTATGCTGCAACAATACAGCATTATGAGTCATTCAAGTAGATTAGACCTGTACTGTGTGATGTCAGAGGGGATAGCTATTCTTGATGACAGAGAAAATATAGGGAGGCCAAACAGGAAATGTAGCTGCCCTGCAAGCATGTAAGCCCCCCCTAAAAAAATGATGTTATATGCAGTAATATTTCTGATTTTTATATGATGTGGGTTGCTGAACAAAAGCTGCTGCAGCATTTATATAGACTTTAATTGTTTTGCTTTATTCATTGCACTAAAGAATGAATTCATTCATTAGAAGGCCTGGATTGTGTAAATATAATCTAAACATGTTGCATTTTAGTAATATATTTTACAGTGCCTTCTTTATTGGCCCAAGCAAATACAAAGGAGGTGACATTTGTCAGGTCACATAGTCTCATTATGGGTCTATATTAAAAGCCTAAAGAGGTGTTTCAGCGAACACCTCTTGGTCAACACGTAATGAGAAAATGCACTAAAGCCGGAATGCTCAAAACAACAGTTTCTTTCCCTGGGAAAGAAACCGCTAGCGCAAACACAAACACACTTTAAAATATAACAATGTGGGGGGCTGTGCCCTCCACATGCCCCCTAACTAAATATACCAACTCCGAGATCACGCTACAGTGAGGAAAGGGGTGAGCACATGGGGATGGCCAATTGATTTCTTTCCCAGGGAAAGAAATCTGTTTTGAGCATTCGCTCATTATGTGTTGACCAAGAGGTGTTCGCTGAAATACCTCTTTAGTCTTTTAATATAGACCCCTCATTATTTGGAGCAATGATCAGATGTGTCTGATCTTCGGAATCCTTTACATATTCATTGTTGCATATTACTGTGATATAGTCTTCTCTAAAAGATCGAATTGTAAAGATGTTCAGCATTTAGTTAAAAACTATTCCTCTGGCAGTTAGCACAGAGGACTAAAGTTCCAACTTGTTAGTGAGCTGCCTCCTATGACAACAGTGCAAGGTCTGAATGTTTCTACCTTCATTTACCTACTGTGTGACATTGAGCAAGTCACATAACCAGACAGTAGTTTAGAGCAATTGGGAATTTGGGCTAGGCTCCTTAAAGGTCTCCAGGACTGAATGCCTAGTAACAATGAACCTGCTGTCATTATTTGCCAGATGTTCCCTACAGCATAGTTGATCTAGTTCAGGCAATATCACCAGCATACCATTTGTTTAATGCAACATAGCCAATTTATTCTTCAAGGGCAGCAAGCACAGTAGTAATATTTTACTTTTATGTAAAATTATCCAGATGATTGACTTTAGCAAGGGTTTTGCTATTGATTTTGCATATGTTATCAGGTAGTTAATATTTCTTTTGCCTTCATAAATACTCTTCTATTTAAGCAGTGCTGCATATTGCTGAATCATATAGTATGATGCTAATGAGCTTTATAAAGTTTCATTTTGTTCATCCAAAGCTACCAATAAAGCACATGTAATTTATTTATTCATAACAATAAGACTGTACACAATCAATAAAGTATCTATAACTGCTGGTGGGGGGATCTCTGTAGATGAAGTACCCAATCCACTTACTATCTGGTCATTTTTAAATAGTATAATCTGACTTTGCATGACTAGTGTGTGTGTGTGTGTGTGTGTGTGTGTGTGTGTGTGTGTGTGTGTGTGTGTGTGTGTGTGTGTGTGTGTGTATGTATGTGAAAATCAAATATCCAAGTGTGTGTCAGCTACTTGGAACAGGGACAGAGAGCTCCAAGTTGGTCAGTATGGAGTCTTGTTTGGGGACTGGAGAGACAGGGTCCAGCCCCAGGTCAGGAGTGTGCTCCCTGTGTGCTCTTAAGGGAAATTGTGCTTGGTTCAGAGAACTGCATCTGAAAATACTGTGTGTATCCATATTTGCTCCTAGTGGCTATCCCTCAATGGTGTCAGTAGTGAGGAGTGGCCCTCTTTGGTTGCTGGCCCAGAGTAGGGACAGTCACAGCATCCATGACCAACTACTTAACTTTCTGTCTGATATTAAATTTCCATCTCCCACACAACATGGATTTCATCCACATCACAGTATTATTTCTGTCCATGTCAACTACACCACTTTCATCAACCAAAATGGAAATGAAGACAACCTCATCTGCAATATTTTATACCTATCAAAGCCTTCAATATTATATTCCACTAATGTCTGATAATCTTTAGACAGGGCCCACCATCTCTCCTCTGAGTCAACAGCTATTTCTCTGGTAGACAACAGATCATAAAATTGAAAATAGACCTCCTCTCATTTTTAACTATAGCAGTGGGTGGACACCAAGGGTCTATTCTGGGCCCAATATGTTTATAAACAATCTCCATACTGTACGTAAACATGCTATCATTATCCAGTATGCAGATAACCCATCCCCAATCTGTTCTGCCAAGAATCTGGAAAAACTACAAAGAGGTCATCAAGAATCCCTATTATCTATGTAAAGTTGGCTCCATGACTTACAGTTGCTCCTGAACCCCCAAAATCTAAACTAGTTCTATTTACCCCAAAATCAGTTCTCTTACTGGAAGAAGATACAGCACAACCTCTTACTACTGTTATAAAACTGAACTAGCTACACACACAAAACTTCTAAGGATCATAACTGAAGAAAATGTAAAATTAGACTTTTATCTAAATCAAGCAAAACAATCAATAACTTGGTGCTCTCTATAGAATAAAACTCTACCTTTTAACTGACAGTAGGAAAGCAATTGCCACTACATATCCACGACCCTCCCTTCTATACTGTGCTGTCATTTTATAAATCTGAAAGACACCCAGTTCCACCTACTCAAACAATGCTAGAATAAAGCAGCAAACTTTTTTGCTAATATCCCATGCAGAACACACCACAGGTTAGGTCTAAACCAGCTTCAGTGGATTGAACTGCAGCATTCCCTAACCTTCTCCCAGCTAGAAACTGCACCATCCTAATCTACAAATCAGATATATTATGTTGTTGATGCTGGGGCATTTATCACTATTTTACCAAAAGAACCCTCGACTTCACAAACACTTCTTACTAAACAGAAAATCTAATAATTTTGCAAGTGACTCCCTGCACTCCTGTCTATCCAAAACCTGGAACTCCATCCCACTCATCTTAAAACAAATCCATAACATCTTAAGCTTTAATCAACATCTTAAACATATAATGGAAATATGGTCAAGTTCATACCATTCACAGAGGTCATCCTTCAACTCCTTAACACCTACTAAACCTCATCCTCCAAATACCATAAATATCCACCCACACAAAATAATTCTTATTGACATTCTTTACACTATCTCCTTCTAACTACCTGCTGTTTAACTAAAAATTATCACTAGTCACCCTTCCAATACCTTTTCTCTTACACATATCTTAAACTTACTTCACTATGCTCTTCTATTGTTAAACTCCATATATATATATATATATATATATATATATATACATACATACATATGCATATACCCATTGCTGCTCTACAGTATTTCACATTCTCATCTTCTACTTTACATCTCAGTAGCCCATCTACTTCCCACCAATCTTCTGTATCTTATAAACTACTCCTTGCATTATAACAACCAAATCACTCATAGGTTCATAGGAGATTACTAGGCTAATGGCCCTAGAGACCTTACAAGCCCAGCCTTATTTATCCCAAGTTAACCCAATTGTCAGTTGTTAGGTAGGTGAAGTTCACAGAGGTAAGGGTCTATGATAGTTAGTACTTCCTCTATCTAGGAGGGACATGGACGCCACCCCAAGAGCAAATTTGTGGTCACCCATCCATTAATCTAGTTTATGTTTGAAAGGTGTCAGAGAGGGGCTCTGTTTCACATGAACTGTTCATGTCAGAGGCTAGGGTTAAGATCCCTGGAGTGAGTAACCTTCCTACAGTTTGATTTACAAATGTGTAGTATTTCCATCAGGGCTGGGTCAGAGACTGCTTGTAAGCCAGGCACAGGTCACCTCATAGCAACCTGTAGGACACAGAAGACAGTGACAGGGCTTTCAGTCTTTCTGCCTAAGACTTGTTTTGTGTACCATGCAATTTCGTACAGTGCATCAATCAGCTTATTATAGTGAAGTTTTTTTTTTTGTTTTTTTTTTAACTTGCTCTTCACTTGAAGAGAGGAAGGGTGGGGCCCTGGTTCACAGTAGGGGCCCAGGGTACTGTTTGAACCAGCTACATTTCTGCATACAGTAATAAGCTGTTGGAAAATGTTCATTCTCCAATAGAATATCATTTAAGGTGGAGCCCATATTCTAGGCAAAAAAGCACCATACCTAGGTGTGAGTAAGCAACACCCTTACTGGCTAAAAGTTTCTGGTTCGATCTACTGGAAAGTCAGACTGAGGAAATTTAGAACAAAGTCTTGAAGGTAACTATATGAATAAGGCACTAGCCTCTTTATACTGTGAATGCCCAGCAGTTAAATATGGTCCCTCTACCCTTTAATGGAATATGGGAGGGAGTTTGAAAGAAAGTGCCTTGTTTCTGACAGTTTAGGCTTTTCTATTTTTATGTGCTCAGTAACTTACATCTCTATCTACATAAAAAAAATGGAAAACACTCTTTAAAATCTGCCTGGTGTTCATTTATAAAATTATGATTAGACAAATTACATGTGGTTAAAGTAGTAACCTCTTAACCTCTTAGAGCAAGTAATCTGGACAAAGCTATAAATAAAAGTGGGACAAAGGCCCAAAAATAGGGACAATTTTTAAATATTGCTCTTACAAACTTAGTAAGTTGATAGGGTAGCAAGTTTTGCATTAGCATGAATTTTCTGAAGGATATGAAGTCTGAAACTCAAATGTCTGTCATTATTTTTGTTCTTCAATCTTTAATGACTTTCCACTAATTTGCCAGAAAAACAAAATTTTATGAAAAACGGACCAAAAATTTGAGGCCAAAATCTGGTCATTCTGCAAACATCTGTACAGTTGAGAGGTATGATCATGTGCAGTAACTGCTTCTCTACTGCTGTTACAACTATGAAGTTATGAAGAGACCATATATGATGTCTGAACGTGCCTCATACATGACAGTAGTTGGGGGGAGGTATTGTAAACATTACTGCATCTTCAAGCTGATTAATGGTGAATACACCTTGAGTTTTTTCAAAAACCTATGAACCTATCGCATACCATATATTCAAGAGTAGGGGAATGTTCTGTGGTGTTCTTTCCAAATTTCTCTTAGGTAATTTGAATAAATTTTGGGTCCTTTGAAACTAAGTTATACATGATGGGACTAACCCAGTCATAATAAATTAATAAATAAATAAATAAAAGCAATACCAGTTTTGTTATTCAGAAATGTGCGTGTAAGGGCATGTTATAAACTATTGTAAAAGCTTATTATTTAGTATGATTTTCTATTCCGCTATTAATACTGAAGCAGTTTTGTTTGCCATCTATTACCATGTACAGTTGTGTATTGCTATGAAGCAACTTCTGTTTATGTTTGGTAATAAAAGTTTTCTTCTCATGTCTCCACTGCAAATGGCCTTCATGCAGCTAGACATATCTGGGTACATAACATATAATTTAAGAATAAATGGCACACTATTCCACAAATAGAAAACACTAGAACACAGTGGTGATCCAATACCTTTTAACAGACCAACAAAGGTTTTACAGTTACTCAAGCTTTCAGACTAACAGGAACTTTGTCTGGAGTTAAGTTACATACAGTACTTTAATACTCATTTGGGTCTAATTTTTTTTTCATCTGGCTAAAAGCATCATTACGAAAAATGACAGGATGAGGGAAAGAAAAAAATTGCTCATTCTGCAGGCCAGATGCATACTTTTCTCTGTCTAATCATTATTTGTCAGACATGTCAGTCATGGTTCTTTAACATTTCTGTAGGCTTCTAGAAAGAAGTACGGTGGAGATAAAGCTAATTTGACTTCTCATTATCATGTGTTTTTCAGTTATCAGTTTTATGAGATATTATAAGGCTTGAGAACTTTTCTCTTTCTTAAACATTGAGTAATGCACATATTAGGTATACAGAAGGGCAAAAAATCTTAAACTGGTAATGCATGATTTTATGATGATTTTAAACTAAATCCACAGTGCTCGCTCTCTCAGTAAGTAAGGCTATATAATGGGCCGGATTCACGAAGGCTTGCACGGAGTCTAAGAGTAGTGTAAGACTCCATGCAGCCTTCGCGATCCAGGAACAGCCCAAAGTCCGTGTAAGAGTCAAGCTAAAACGGCTCTTACACGGAGTGGGCGTGGATAAGCTAATCAACTCACTTGCAGCCGAATAGCATGCAAATGAGGATGATTAGCGATCCAGGAAGCCCAGAACAGCCCGTGTAAGAGCCGTTTTAGCTGCAGAAATGTACTCAGTTGACAACTGAGTACGTTTCTGCAAAAACTGCAATGGAGCCATGTCATCTCCAAATAAAGGGTGCATATGTGTCAGGCAGCATGCCAATGGCCAAATATGTGGCCATTGGCAAGGTAACCTGATGCAAATATATGAAAAATATAATTATTTTTTTTCGGCGATTGCTGATGTTTAAACCCAGCGCAGCCCCGCGCAAATGGGCTGCGCTGCATAGAACATCAAGACCAAGGTTTTAAACCCACAAATGTGGGTTTTATGCAATACATGGAATGTCAATGCAGGGACCAGCAGACCAAAACCAACATGGCCACCGTGTAGTGGTTGCTAAGGGGAAGCTGAGTCTAAGAGATGTAACTAAGCATTAGTAGGCAATCTGATGCAAATGAGTGTAAGGATACTGAATTCCACTGTCACATAGCAAATGAGCACATTCTGAGTAGTGTAAGAGTTACAGAAGGGGAGGAACAGAGTAGGAGATAGGTGACATCACAGGGGAATGGTAGAAAGAAATGCAGTTCATTGGAGGTTAGAGTTACATGACAGATGTCAGACAGATATCATGGAAAGAGGTGTGCCACTAAGTAAGCATGAGAAAGTCAAGAAATGGAAGGTGTACACTGTTGCCTACACCAAAGTTTCTTGCTGGATGTGTATCTGCGATGTGTGCCACGGCGAGTAAGGCAGTGTCGCATGTAAGGCAGACTGAGCATGTGGGAGTGTGTTGGGAGATGTTTAACACCGTTTGCGTGGGCGTGCGTTTTAAACCGAATAAGCAGATTCTGAACTGTGTAAGTATGTGTGCGTGTAAGCCACTGTGAGCGTGTTTCTGCTGGTTTGCACATGGCTCCTCCCTGAGGAAACAGAAAGGAAAAAGGAAGCAACAGATGTAGTAGGAAGTTAGCAGGGAATACTGCTGGAGCTAGCAGGTGAAAACAATTAGATGCAGGCAATTACACAGGCAGAATAGTAGCCCAGCCCAGCACTTAAAACTCTGCAAACAGCAGTGCAGAATGTTTCTCTCAAGAGACACTGCAAGACAGGAGTAAGCTAATAGAAGTGAAAACTGAAAAAGCTTCACTCAGAGCAGAAATGTTAGGGGCTGCCATAGCTGTCATAATGAGACATAGGCGACTTGCTGAGGGTGGTGACAATGCAGATGGTGCCAGACAACCCACAGGGAGGAGACGGAGAAGAGTGTACAGGCCCAGGGTCACCTACCACGGGTTACATGAACTGGAGATAGTAGAGTGCTATAGAGTGGACAGAGACCTCCTGCAGCAAATAGTGGAGCTGTGCAGGCCACGCCTCACACACAGAACCAACAGAGGGGAACCCATCCCAGTGGAAACCAAGGTATGTGTTGGCCTAAGAATACTAGCAACAGGTACCTTCCAGAGACCAACTGGTGATATGATGGGGATATCACAGGCATCAGCCTCCAGGGTACTGCACCAGTTCCTGGATGCCATGTCAGCACATGTCGGTGATCATGTATATTTCCCCAATGCCCGTGAGGTATTGGCCAGCAATATGCGTCTCTTCCAGCAAATAGCGGAATACCCTGAGGTACTGGGTGCAATAGACTGCACGCACATACGCATCAAAGCACCAGCCGGTGAGCGGGGTAGGGCATACATCAACCACAAGGGCTTCCCCTCCATCAACTGCCAGGTCATGTGTGATGCCCAGGGCATAATAATGAATGTGTGTGCTGGCTGTCCTGGGAGCTACCACGATTCCCACATCTGGCATTTGACGCAGCTGTACCAGACATTTGCCAATGGGGACATCCTGCATGGACACCTAGTGGGGGATGCAGGTTATGCACTTGAGCCATGGCTGATGACACCCATCAGAAACGCACACACACCTGAACAGGAACGCCATAATGAGGCACACGCACAAACACGTAATGTAATAGAGCGTGTGTTTGGGCTGCTCAAGTCACGGTTCCGGTGTCTGGACACATCTGGTGGAGCCTTGCAGTACACACCAACTACATGTACCCAAATTGTCATGGTATGTGCTATGCTACATAATATGATCTTGCGAAAACAGCTGCAGCAGGACCAGCATAGGGCAGGTCAAACAGCCCCCCACCATTGCCAAGGCCATCACAGGCAGAGCGTGACTCGGAGGAGGAACAACCTGAGCCTGCCCCAGTAGGCAGAAGGAGGCGTGCCCAGTATGCCCTGGCCTTGGCAAAGAGGCAACGCATAGCACATACACTGGCTCAGTAGGAACCCTGGGAATGATACCCCTCTCTGACTCACTCATATAGTAACAGGGATGCCTAACATGACACAACCTGCTCTCAAACATGTACAGGGAAGTGTAATATGCGCATCCGACAGAGACAGCCCTGCAGCACCACCTGAGGCATGAATGCTATGTGTTAAGTAATGTAACACCATGTACTATATGCACACCTGAGGACCCTGACTAACATTCTACCCTCACCAAGCATCATGCCACAACATGACAATGAGATGATCAAGTGCAACAATTGACTGAAGTATCGCAGTTAGTCAAAGGGGATCCAATGTGTGCCAGTCTGGGATGACATGCTGAGCATGACATGATGCACCACCTGCTAGGACTGGCGTGCACCTATCAATGCAGGCCGTATGGATACTGGCAAAGGCTGTTGTCACCCACAGTGTGCCCTGAATAGGTAAGGCTCAAAACACAAACCTATCTCCATAGGTATCAGAAGGGATAAGAATAAGATAAGGGATAAGTTGAAACAGCAAGATGCATGCAGTCTAAACTCACCCAGTATGGAGAATGTTGATATCTGCGCTGTAACAGAAAACTGAGGCAAGGCTCACAACAGCACCCTAACACTACCAGGTTACACCTCATACTGTGCTGTACAGCCTCAAAACTTGGAACAAGCTACAAAAGGAGGGTGACTAGCAAGAATTGTCAAGGATAACCACACCCCCATGTCGGTACCACAACAAAAAGCAGCATGGACTAGCAATGCTCAATTAACAGTGGCTAAAACTGACCCCCAGTTTATAGCCTGCTACAGACTACTGTCCCAACACCAGGAACTGCATCTGGCCTATGCTGGAATACATGAATATATCAAGTCCTCCAAACCACATTATATTGGGTGACTGCAAATACCCAGACATAGACTGGGAGCATTATACTAGCTCCAACAGTGTAGGACAAAAGTTCATAGAATCCATAAACCAAAAGGCCCAGGAACAACGTACCACTCCCACAAGAGGGGTAAGCATACTGGATGTGATAATCAGCAACATGGGTACTGGATGGCAAGATGAGAAGTGTATTGCTCACTGGTAAAACCAGACCATAGAGTAATCACACTGGATATCCAAATCCTGACCACAGTCCCTGGCCAGAAAACCACAGTGGAAAACATGTCTTAAGCAATATTTGCACTCCTCCAAACTGATGTGGAATCCATTAAAGGTCCCGTGCAGGTGCAAAATATGGGCCACACCTCAGAACCTGTAATACAGCCATTCCATGAACACTGCCAGGAATGCTTGGATTATGCAGTCCTAAATTAAAACAAGACAGAATGCCATACTGCAGAAATCTGGCATGGTGGACACCAGCCATAACCAAACCATGCAAGAGAATGAGGAAGCTACTACATGATAGAGCAAACATAAACAATGAAGTAATCACTGATCAGTAGTATGGCAATAAAATCTGTCCACACATACAATCCACTAAGGCCAGCCACAACAAGTGGAATCTGTGAATCCTGAGGCAATGTTACACCTGCCCCAAGTACACAGACAACCCCAACTCCACCCAAGAAATACAAATATATGTGAGAGATGCAACCATCTATCCAAACTGGAGGCTGAGCTCCCTCAACTCAGTACTCCCAAAACAAGTCAGGAGGAGAAGGTAACCACACACACCACAAACACAGTCCCACATAGACCTATTACAACTGCAAACCAAACACATAAACACAGAAAAACATTCCCGGAGGCACAAATTACAAACACAGCACACCAACAGAGGCCTCTAAAGCAGACACCCAATCAAACAACCTCCAAACATAGCACATGCAACACATAGTACACAAAGCTGGTGTGCCAAACAGTCACAGGCCAGAAGGAGAAACAACATGCCTGATACAGTTGTAATAGGTGACTCCATAGTCAGACACACCGCTGTCCCGCACACCAGACTTAACAAGGGAAAGGGTACAGTAAGCTGCCTGTAGGCTGCCACAATATGCCACATAACAGAAGTATGTAGGTCACTCCAAAGCAAGTAGAAATATGATGCAGTCATAGTCCATGCTGGTGTGAATGACCTGAGATGTACCGCCCTAGACTACATGAAAAGAGACATAGATGAGCTATCTGATTATGTAGTCCAGGCCGGTATGACACTCACCGTTTGCAGCATCCTACCCTTACCAAGAATAATGCCACAGTACAAACACGGAATGATCAGTCATAGCAAGTGGCACACTTACTGGTGTCATTCCAAGGGGATCCAATGTCTGTCTGCTTGGGATGTCATGCTTGACAAGCCACGCAGCTGTTCTTGGGATGGCCTGCACCTGTTACCCCTGGGCGTCTGAATATTGGATAAGGCCTTTGCCACCTCCATAGAGCCTTTTGTAGGCAAGGCTGAAAAGACTGACCCACCACCCTAGAAAACATAAGTGGGAAGAAACATAAGGGAAATGCTGACCAATGCCAGATGTGTACACCCCAATATGCATGCTCCCGAGGCCATCCCCAGTATGGAGAACATCGATGTCTGTGCAGTGACAGAAATCTGCTGCAAGTCTCCTGACAGCACACCAGCACTACCAGGTTATACCACGTATCATGTGTCATGGCCCCAAAACCTGGAACAAAACATAAAAGGAGGGTGAGTATCCATAGTCAGCACAGACACCCATACGTCCAGGTAACTGACAATGCACAAGGCATTGGAGTTCACTCATGTGCAACTAACTGTAGGCAAGACTGCTGTACAGTCTGTAGCATGCTACAGACTGCACTCTCACACACAATAACCCCACCCAGCCATCCTGAAGACACTGGACAGTATGAATGTCCCACCAAGTACCAAACAAGGTACCACAAATTACCACATAGGTGGTAAACCATTATGTATGGAAGGAGTAACCAGGGACCTAGGGACACAAGTGGACAGTAACCTGTTATGTGACACCCACATTGCCAATGTGGCTAGGAAGACTGTCTACATTTGACACCATATCAGGAAAGGATTCACATCTACATCAACAGAGGTCATTTTGCCCCTATACTTTTCTCTAATCACACCCATAATCTAGTACAATGCCTCATATGGGATGTACCTTACCTGACACCTGCAGCAGTTAGAAAGACCTCAAAGGTACCTCACCAAGAGGATAAATGATCTCAAATATATGTCATATGCTGCCTGGCTGTAGACACCCCAGCTGAATGCAGTCACATACTGCCTACACAGAGGCATTGCATACCTGTTGTAGGAGGCCATGCCCAACACAGGAGTAATGGACATGCTCCACCCCAGAAAACTCAAATCCATCGGAGCTGTGAGAGTGAGAGATGTCAACCTCAACAAATAATGAAATAGGATGTGCTGGTGGGACAGATACATAATCCAGAGGCTCCCCACACCCTGGACCAGAATCCCACTTCATGTTAGGCAGAGCCCCTCACTGACACTCTTCAACAGGAATCTTGCCAAGTGGATGGATGATGGTAGAGTTACACTGGGGGTCTTCACTGTGTCATGTCCAGACAGAGGCACAGCAAAGCAAATCATAAATGGCCATAATATTCACATAGCAAGGGGTGGCAAAAGCCACACACACTCTGGCTAGGCTAACAAATGCCCTAGGGTGGATAGCCTAGTATGAACCTATGAACCTATGAAGATACAAATTGTACAGGACACTAAGGATAATCCCAAGGCTTTCACAACTGATGGTAGGAACCATGTTGGGAATTCACAGATATGCCCTGAATCACACAAATATCACAAACACACACACATATTGCCAACATACATCCTGACAGGTGCAGTGCAACCTCCCCTCCCCCCTGAATGCAGAATATCTATCCCAGCAGACTGCTGGCCCCCTGACATTGCAGATGCTGAGGTAACAGCCAACATCTACAAAGCAAAACACACAGCAGCAATGGTATGAGATGGTGTCCTGGGCTTAGTGCAACTTGGACTCCAAGATGACTGGAATGCCAAACCACACTACTGCTCAATGTCAGCCTTACCACAGAATATGTACCCAAAGAGCAGTGTACAACAACAGTGGTCCTTCTCAACAAAGGTGTTGCCGGAATGGATACTGAAAACTACTACCCCAGAATCCTGAGAAGCTCGGTTTGCACAGCTATGGAAAGGATCAGCATGTACCACAGACATAAAGATATCGGGACCTACTGACACTGGACCCAACCCAGTGTGGCTTTCTCAAGTGCAGATCCTGCCCCTAAACATGTTTGACTCAAATGAAACAGTCATCAAGGTCATTGATGAGGGCAATGTGGTCCACACAGTGTAGCTGGACCTTGCAAAGGCTTCTATACAATACCCTACGTGTTCATTATAGATAGGCTCACCAGCTTAAATATAAACCCACATGTCAGTAGAGGGTTGCAAACCAGACCAAGGACAGAACAGACATGGTCAGACATGCTGCAGCCATGTTAGACTACAAACCAGATATAACTGGCATCCCACAAGGCTTTGTCCTGGGATCTCCCTTGTCTGGTATATATGTCCCATAGGTACAGGCAAACATGGAAGGACTGTGTCCGAACATGTTTGCAGAGGACTACAAACTGCTCACCACATATGATCCACCAGCTGACACAAGCATCCCACAAAAGGGCCACATAGAAACAGACAACTGGTGCCATAGCCATGTCAGCAAGCTAATTGCAGAAACGTGTATAGTCAACCCCGTGGATATACAGTAAGTGCCCACCAATTACCACATAGGTGTTAACCCATTATGTAGTTAACATGTAATGAGAGACCTGGGGACACAAGGTGATAGATATCCTGCATTGGACAAACATGTGCTGTAGTGTTTACAGAAACATACCATATACCCACTTAATCATGAAGGCTGTCAGATCTAGATAAGGGAGGTCATTGTGGCTCTGCAGTCATCCTTCATCAGCGGTACAATTGACTACAATAGCCCCTGTGGGATGTACCTCAGCAGACACCTCCATCAACCGTAAAGTCCCCAACAGTACCTCATCAGGAGTATCAAAGAGCTTGCACAGATGCCATGTGTTGCCTGTGTTGCTGGCATCAATAAACATGCTGCACCTTGTACAATCTGAATGGCAGTGAGCTATGCACATGAGAGACCTGAACCCCAGCACTGACTTACATAGGACAAGCTGTACTGCGTGATCCATAACACAGAAACCACCCCCACCCATGAGTGAGCCCCCAGCACAGGCTACCCATAGAGTCACTTATCAATCTTCCTCAATAGGAATCCTGATGAGTGGATGGGAGATGGTAGACTTATCCTGGGTATCACTGACATGTCACAGGTAGACAGAGGCACAGTATACTAACCATGACATATGTCATGGCAAACTCCCCTTACAATGTGTGTTGAAGGACAAACACACTCTCCAACTAGCATTAGACATGGACTAGGGCACATCGCTAGTGTTTGCAAATGTACACCTATGTTGTGGAATACACTACCAATGTTGGACAAGCCTGGTCTAAGTAGTTCATATCTGAACAGAATGCAACATGGTCAGATGTAAACAACTGGCCCCTAACCAGGCTGTTGTGCCCACTATCGAAATGTAAAGCAGTGATAGCAGTAAAGCCCAGGATACTGTCCACCACAGTCAAAGTACTACCAGTACACTATACAGTACTACAGTGTTAGGTCAGTGTGAAAGGATGTTGACAACTGTATGCAAAGTATCCCATGCAAACACTGCAGGCATAGTATAATCCTGTTGTGTTCACACACAAAGCAGTTGTACAGTAACTACACAACATGACACACAACACACAACCATAAACGGGTGATATTTGTTGAAGTTCACACTCATCCACAAATGTGTTGGGCTGCAGAGTCCAACATATGGAATGCTCACACTGGGCATGCTCACACACTTTGATAAATGAGACATATGTCAGACAACATGCCATGGGAAGGCTGAACTGGGCATGCCCACACACTTAGGCCAAATCTCGGTTTAGCAGTTGGACACACATATCTGGTATTTTTATGTGTTATTCCAGGAACCAACCACATTACAGCAGTCTGCCCAGTGCACACAGTTAAATGACTACAGAGACATACGTGATATAGTGGATCCCTCCCATATGCAAACAACTTCCACAGATGCACAAGTTGTTCATACAAACAGGGAATGCTATGGTAATAAAGATGTGCAAACAGTCTATCAGCAACAAATAATGTGCATTTGACAATTAAACATATGGGTGTAGAGGTCAACACTAGGCTGTTTGCCCTAGGGAATGACAGCTTAGCCAGAGTGTGCTTGGTGTCTGCCTCCCCACAGGATGCACATTCCCCTTTCTAAACACAGATGATGTCAGCACCCTATAAGTACAGCAGGAGAAAATAAACTTCCCAGTAATCCGAATAGCGCGCTCCGCTAATGCATCCGTCTCAAGTGTCATAACATAGTTAGGTAGGGGTTTCAAATCCTGCAAATGCTCAGTGTGTGTGTGTGTGAGTGGGGTTGGTTGTGTGTAAATCTGTGGGAGAGAAATGTCCCTTTTGGCAACTAGGAAAACACACTACAGGATGCACATTCCCTTTCTAAACACCGATGATGTCAGCACCCTATAAGTAAAGCAGGAGAAAAGAAACCTCCCAGTAATGCGAATAGCGCGCTCTGCTAATGCGTCCGTCTCAAGTGTCATAACATAGTTAGGTAGGGGTTTGAATCCTGCGAATGGCAAGTGTGTGTGCTTGTCTGAGGGGGGTTAGTGTGTGTGAGTGAAATGTCCCTTTTGGCAACTAGGAAAACACACTACAGGATGCACATTCCCTTTCTAAACACCGATGATGTCAGCACCCTATAAGTACAGCAGGAGAAAAGAAACCTCCCAGTAATGCGAATAGCGCGCTCTGCTAATGCGTCCGTCTCAAGTGTCATAACATAGTTAGGTAGGGGTTTGAATCCTGCGAATGGCAAGTGTGTGTGTTTGTCTGAGGGGGGTTAGTGTGAGTGAAATGTCCCTTTTGGCAACTAGGAAAACACACTACAGGATGCACATTCCCTTTCTAAACACCGATGATGTCAGCACCCTATAAGTACAGCAGGAGAAAAGAAACCTCCCAGTAATGCGAATAGCGCGCTCTGCTAATGCGTCTGTCTCAAGTGTCATAACATAGTTAGGTAGGGGTTTGAATCCTGCGAATGGCAAGTGTGTGTGTTTGTCTGAGGGGGGTTAGTGTGAGTGAAATGTCCCTTTTGGCAACTAGGAAAACACACTACAGGATGCACATTCCCTTTCTAAACACCGATGATGTCAGAGCAGGAGAAAAGAAACCTCCCAGTAATGCGAAATAGCTGCTTCGCTAATGTGCCTGCCCGCCAAATCATAGCATATCTTAGTTTAGTTAGGTTGAATCTTGATGGCAAGTGTGTCTGTTTGTCTGAGGGGGTGTGATTCTAAACACCGATGATGTCAGGACTCTATAAGTATAGCAGGAGAAGGGAAAACTCCCAGTAATGCGAATAGCGTGCTCCGCTAATGCGTCCATCTCAAGTGTCATAACCTAGTTAGGTAGGGGTTTGAATTCTGGGAATGGCAAGTGTGTGTGTGTGTGTCTGTCTGAGGGGGGTTTGGCAACTAGGTGAACAGACTACAGGATGCTCATTCCCTTTTCTAAACACTGATGATGTCAGCACTCTATAAGTATAGCAGGAGAAGGGAAAATTCCCAGTAATGTGAATAGCGTGCTCTGCTAATGCATCCGTCTCAAGTGTCATAACATAGTCAGATAGGGGTTTGAATCCTGCAATTGGCAAGTGTGTGTTTTTGGCTGAGGGGGGTTAGTGTGTGTGAGGACAATGTCCCTTTTGGCAACTAGGTGAACAGACTACAGGATGCACATTCCCCTTTCTAAACACTGTTCAGCAGAAGGCCATGGCTCTGGCACAAGTTGTCTGTTCCTATGATGCCCCTTTGGAAGATGCTTGTGTCAGCTGGAGAGTCGATTATGGTGACCAGTTTACAGTCATCTGCATATTTGGACAGCCACAGTCCATCTGTGTTGGCCTGTACCTCCAATAAATATATACCAAACAAGAGAGGTCCCAGGACTGAGCCTTGTGGGACACAACTCGTAACTGGTGTGGGGTCTGGCATGGCTCCAGCAATGCTAACCATGTGGGTTCTGTCCTTGAGCCACTGTGCAATCCATCTAGTGACATAGGGGCTTATATTTAAGCTGGTGAGCTTCTCTAGAATGCCCAAGTGGGGTATTGTTGTGAAGGCTTTTGCAAGGTCCAGGTAGGCTGTGTGAACCACCTTCCCCTCGTCAATGGCCTTGGTGATTGTTTCAAAGAAATCAACCGGGTTAAACCTGGTAGTGCTGGTGTGCTCTCAGTAGCCCTGAACCAGGCATATGTTACTGCACAGATATCGATGTTTTCCATGCCAAGGAGTGTTTTGGGTGCATGCATCTGGAGGTTTAGACTTCTGGCGTTGGGTAGCATTGCTCTTAGTTTCTTATCCCTTGTGATACCTATGAAGGTGGGTTTGTCATTTGAGCCCTGCCTAACATAGGCACTATGGGGGTAGCAAGAGCCTTTGCCAATATCTGAAAGCCCAGGGGTGACAGGTGCAGGCCGTCCCTAGCAAAGCAGGTAGTTCAACAGAAGACGAATGTGTGAAGGTGTAGTGCCTGTTATTAGTTAGCAGTAGCATATATGACTGCTCACGTGGACACATGCCAGGTAAGTCATATGCACTGTGTCACAGGCAATGTACATGTGAACAGGACAAACAGTGACATCCTGTCAAGTGGGACATGGACATACATATAGTAGGCTATGCAGAGGGCACTAGGAGTCCACAGAAGCTCTATAACTATGCATTGCAGTGTGATCAGTATTCCAGGGTAATTGCAAGCAAACATGCATGCAAACAAAGCTACAGTAAACAGGGCTGCATGTAGTCCATTGTACAACAAACAAGCTGTACCAGTTCCAGTAGGTAACACTGCAAATATGCAGGCACTATGCACATGTACATGGAAATACACGGGTCAGATGGCTAGGGTCCAGTCTCAGTGCACACAAGTGTACAGACCATGTACTGTCAGGATGTACAATAACTGGATAGAAACCCATGTGCTCATACCTGCAGTAATACACATGTCAAATAACAGACACTGAGCCTTCACTCAGTGGTTCCATACCTAGTAGGATGTATGCTCCAGGCCTGCCACCACAGTATCCCTGACATATATGGGGACTCTCCCTCCTGTGACAGTTAGTTATGTGTGTTGGGGCTGTCTAGCATGGTATGAGATGTGAGCATGCAGTGCTAGGGTGCTCCTGTGTGTCCTCTACCAGTCGTGTAGTACTGCACACATATCAACATCCTCAAACATCTGCATTGCAGAGTCTAGTGTGGGCAACATGCCACTTGCAGTTTACATGTCCATCATTGTGTATTACTACATTCATTACCCTATCCCCTGTACTACCTATGTATGTAGCCTTCTGTTGACATCATTACCACCAGTATGCCAACATGTGCAGATGATACACTATGGTACTTACCATGGGTGTAGACAACAGGACATGACAATGACATGACAATCACACACTTACTGCATCAGGCATGCTGTGATATACTGCTGTGATATACCCACAATTAATTCAGCACACAGTACTGTTAACAACATGATACTATTACTACACATCTATGTGGTCACCCTGTGCATCAGCAACATGTTAACCTGCACCTGCACAGTTGTTACAGATTGTAGGAGGTGGCACAGTTTCATCATATGCACAGGGTGTGAACTTGGTATGCCAGAGTCAGCCACCGATACCACCAATTGACATGTATGTGTATGTGTGTTGGTGAGGGACAGCAGTAGAAGGTGGGGCAATGTTGATGCAGTGTGTGCGTGTATGCGGTAGCCCTAGGTGTTGTCAATTTGCATGTGTGTATGGATGCACACAGTTCCACCTCATGGCTGCCATATACTGGTGTTTGTGGACAGCCACAGACTGTACCTGCCAGGTCATACAGATCAGTGTCTCTGGCCACGGACACGGTACCTGTGCCTTGCAGGGGTGCTACGGACCGTATCCGGTACCAACCCAGACTGGGTACTGTCATCAGAAGCAGGTGTTCGTTGACTGGACACAGATCCCTGTCGGGCCTGGCCAGAGCCACATGCACGTGGTCTCCTGGGGCGGTCTGATGACAGCACAGACCCAGCATTGCTGGGGCTGCTGCTGGCACTACGGGGGCAGCCGCGGCCCTGTTGTCGTCCGCGACGACTGCCAGCTGCTGCTGTTGCTGGCATACAGCCACGTTGATGCCTCAACCGCCCACCATCGCTTTGGCTCATGGACATGTAGTTGTGGAACCGGTCTAATATGTCCCCACAACGTCTGTCTATGACATCGGTGAAATCACGGATGTCAGCCGCAATGTCACGCATACTGTCAGTCATGGCTGTGCTACATGCTGTCAGCTCCCTCAGACCCTGTCTGGTGTACCGTTCCATACGTGACTGTGCCTGCATGACAGTCCGAAACATAGCTGAGGTTGTAAGACCTCTGTGGGCACGTCTGACAGGGGCAGTACGCCCATGGATGCTCCCACGAGAACCCCTGGACATCTGTCTGTGTGGTATCATCTCTGGGCCATGCCCATGGCTGCTGTGTGGGGAGGCATGTGCCACAGATACCACATTACCCTGGTCAATGCCCACTGTATGCTGTCCATCACCTAGGGACATTGGTGACAAAGGGTGTATTGGCAGGATAACTGTGCGCATTGATGGGGTCGACAGCTGTGTACTGTCAATCGGCTGACCAATGGCGGACCCTGGCATACCTTCCTGTGCCATTACACAGATGTCATCATTATCAGTACCCACAGCACCTGACTCAGGTTCCCTGCTACATGACACCAGAGCAGCAACAGAACCTGTGGGAGGGAAACAGGAAACACAGTTTACAATGTCTACACATTTCCAGCAATGCACACATGCACAGGTGCACACATGCACACATGCACAGGTGCACACATGCACACATGCACAGGTGCACACAGTTTCACACAATTGTACAGTATGCGTGATATCAACACACAGACACAGACACACCTACATGCATACAAAGAGCACTACTAAGTGAGCCAAATAGTACTATTACTATTAACACTATTACAGGAATTGTTAATACACACTCACCAGCATGGATAGGCTGCATTGCTGTTATACCAGAGGGTCCTGCAGATGTGAAGAAACTAATGTCAGTGGGCACAACTGTGCCATTGTTACTGAGTATGATACAGGTCAGTAGTACAACAGTCACCTTTCACAGGTCAGCTGCTAATATTGAGGATATCACACTTGCACATTAAATACTATGGTGACAGCTACAAACCAAGGACACACCTCACACATGCATTAACTACCAGTGTACACAACAGTCAACTATACATATGGCATATTACCTGCATGTTCACTGTCTTGCTGTTTGGCTCCAGCCTCCATCATAATGCATGTCTGCTGCTGTTGTTGTTGCTGGCGGACTGGAGCCACTACACTCATGAGTAGTCCCTCCAGTCTGGTGAGTGGGGGATGTGTAGCCACCCCACCACCTGTGGCGACCTGTTGCCTGTGGATATCCGACGCACGCTGACGGACATGTCTGATTAAATCACTGCAGTGATGTCGTACCTGCTCATATGTCCTATTATGCGTGCCTATGTCATTTACCCGACGGACAAGGTCTTGCCACAGTGCAGCCCTCTCCTGCTGATCCTGGTTGGTGCGGGAAAAGAGTATTGCATAATCCCGCACCAGGCTCTGGTGTATCTCCTCATCCTCAGCTGTGGAGTAGGTGGGATTCCGCGGGTGGGCCATGTACCTGAGAAAGAAAATAACCTGGTATCAGCAATATATGTCAGCAGAATTTGGCACACATACTACACATGCTACTCGACTGTTATGATACAACATATCTCACATATGTAGCATCTGTCTGTCTATTGGTGGATACACATGTAGATGGCCAGGTATCAGTGATCAGCCAGCAACTGTGCAACAGTACCTGGCAGACTCCATACGACATACTACCAAACCCCAGCAGTCAGAACACTGATTCAGGTCAAGAGCACCTCCTCACTCTGGGGTTTGTATCTAGGTACTGTATGGCCTACATCGTCAACTACTGTGAGCTGACCACACACTGATTGCCCTGGATATACATATCCCACCTCCACCACCAGCACAAACGACTATAGTGCATAACATTACAGATACAAACTTTACACTTTGTAACAGTGATATGGTATCCTTTCAGCCCACTGGGCCAGTGGCAGATACAACCCACAATGCTGACCCCTACACAATTGCTTTCTACAGACATCTCCGAGAATGCATGGATCATGCAATCCCATATATGACCAAGACACTCTCCACAAAGGGACAGCATCCTGTCCAGTTGACCCCAGCCATAGACAGATTGTATTACAGAAGATGGAAGCTACTGCAAGACAGAGCATAATTCACTAAAGGGAGGGCATGTCTGAGCAGCACTGGTAAGGATCTATTTTCCATCATACAAAATACATGGGCAACTTTGAGAGGGAAATCAAGAGTGACACTACAGATGACCAGAAGGCCTTCTTCAGTTATGTTAGCAACCTGGTCAGGAGCCATCCTCTATGCCCATAGGTAGTACACAACAACAAATATTTCACTGACACCACAGATATCGACAACATTGTGGCAGACAGGTTCAGTGCAGGTGTCACCCCGCCCTCTCCCCGAAATAAGGCATAGTTATCCCAGCTGACTGTAACCTCCCTGTCATCACAGATGTTCAGGTGAGAGACACCAGGTCAGCAGAATACACAACATGGATGGGACCTGATGGTATCCCCAGTTGCATGCTACATAAACTCTGACAGGAGCTAAACACACATATAGAAGTGCTATGTAACACTAGCCTGACTACAGGATATGTACCTGTACACTGGCACAGCAGCAGTGGTTCCACTCCACGAAGGAGGCATCTCAACATACCAATACAATACAACACAATACATTACATTACAATACAATACTATACAATATGCTATTGCCCCTGGGTCTACAGCAGCGTACTGTTCTGCTACCCTGACCATTGTGACACATGTGGTGTGATGGTACCTGCTGCTGTCATACAGTTACACAGGGTGACTCATATGGCATATTACCTATCTGACTAACATTCAGCAGGGGTATGTGTGACATGTACTCATGGGAAGTCTTGCTTCTTAACACTGTGTGGTTTATTGCAGGGTATGTCTTATCTGTGGGTAGGAACTCTTACCTCCACATGTGCACTCTATTGCAGTGGCACGGACGACACACAGCAGACATTTAGGTTGTGGATGGTGTGAGGTGTTACTATGGTTGTTGGACATCTGTCATGGGTGTGACTTCCATATGTAAATCCGGGAGTGGTAACCTCTATGTGGGTAGCATATGTGTACTCTGTGGTGTTGTCAGTCACTGTGCATTGGTAATGTGTTTGAGTGCATTGTCACAGTGTTGTACATGTCACTGTGTCCTTCTCCATATCTGTAGCTGTCATGTGAGGTCCATACCATGGCATCCATTATGTGGTGTGGAGGGGTACACCGACCTACATGTCCATAGCTGACTCACCATGTCCGCTGACACATACCATGTGCAGGTATTCCAGGGATAGTGTGCCACTGTGAATATCATTGGGGCCACTATTGTACACATTTATGACCCTGTTCACCCCTGACACATGTAGTGGTGGGCAGCCAATCACATATCTGGTGGTTACTGGTGTAGGTGATCTGGAATGTGGTATGGTACTCCGGATTTGACACTGGTGTTCACTCCATGCCTTTGTCACCAGGCACCTGTTGCAATACATCTGTACACATGTTCATAGGTTCATAGATTAGTACTAAGCTAACTGCCCTTGCGAGCCATTTTAAGCCTAGTCAATTGTCTTTTGTGAGACTCAAACCCTTCACCTTGTGTTTGAAAGGCAAACACCTTAACCATTAGGCCACCCTCCCAACCCCGTGCCTCACTCAAAATGTATATACATCTCTCTCTCTCTCTCTCTCTATATATATATATATATATATATATATATATATATATGTATATAGATATATATATATATATATATATATATATATATATATATATATATATATATAAGTCCATATATACACATATATATATTGATGTACATATATTGCTATAGATGTGGGGGGCACAGAGAGAGGGTGTGAGTGACAGAGGGGGTGGGACAGGCTGTGTTGCAGGTCGTCATATACAGTCATACCTGTAGGTAGTCAGATCAGTCTGTCTATGTATATGTATCTACATATATCTATATCTGTATGTGTGCATTACATAGATATGTTTGTACAATATTCCATCTACATTTGTCTATGTATTCCTACATCTCTCTCTCTATGTATGTATACATATATGCATATCATATATATATATATATATATATATATATATATATATATACACATACATATGTTGACATACATACATACGTATCCATATGTTAGACAGGTATATCAACATATTTGTCTACCATACTGTATACACACACTAACATACTGCTAAACATGCATAACTGTGTAACCTACTTTGTACATGGCACTACAACCTACAATCAAACAACATTGATATGTGCACATAGATGCTCTCACATACAAATGTATGTACAGCCTTCACTGATAGTTGCTGTATGTCCCCTGCCCTTTACACATCTTCATATACATATGGATACAGACCAATGACACATATGGAGGGTTCACAGTATGTAGACCTTTATAGTATTACTTTACATTACCTGTGTTTGTCACAGCTGCTTGTGTTGCTGTCTGGTTCTCTGTCCTGCTGCTCCACTTCCCAGTTGTCAGCTTTCAGGTAGCTGTTGCTGAACAATTTGTTTCTGTCTGCTTAATTGCAGTTTTCTCTGTCTCTGTCTCTGTCTCTGTCTCTCTCTCTCTCTCTGTCTCTCACGTCCTTCTCAGGGTGCAATGAAAGTATTGCATGCGTGGACATGGAGTACAGCATACTTTTGTAGGTATCTGCATATGCCCATGTGATGGCCTCTGCACCAATTGTTAGCCAGCATTTGCTAATTGCATGCAGGCAGTTGTGTACTGATTGCAGTTCTCACTGTGATTTCAGAACAGTGCTATAAAAAGGTGTGTGAGATAGGCGTAGCCCTTTCAGATGTTAAGGGCAGGGACCATGCTGTTATGCTGTGGACAATGTTCTGTGAGTGTAAAGGTTGGTATCTCTCTCATATTTCCAGGTGTGTTGTAGATTAACATTCCTCCATTCATTTCTCCAGTTTCCTGTACTAACTGTGTATGTACACTGACACCTACAACTACTACTACTGTTAATGTGTGTGTGTGTGTGCTTTCCTTTCACTTTTGCTTGCACTCTGTTGCTAAGGCTTCAATAGTTGCCCTTTACAGTCACTACTTGTATGCTTGCTAGGTGTCTTGACTGTAGTGTGCTGCTGTAGCTTTCCTATTTTCCATGTACATTCACACCTTGGAATGCTTGCTATATCTGCTAGGGTGTTACAGCATGCAGTGTGGTCTGGCCATGGTCTGGGCCTTGACATCTATTAGGGTATTTGAGTATGCTGCTGAGCAGGCCCCAGAGACTTTCAGGTTCATCTGTTATGTGCCTCATGGAATGGTACATATCAGTGGGGTACACCCATTAAAATGTCTGGTATGCTGCAGTTGTGACTGTGGGTTAGCATGAGCATATGTATTACTACACTTTTTCTGCCATGCAAGTGGTGAATACTTTCGGACTCCATAGTTACCATTGCATGTGTTACACCTTTCTGCCTACTGTTTGTACATTTCACATGGGGTCTGTGGGGCATCCCTGTAGGTCATTCACTGTTGCTATGTCTAGGCTCTTAAGTATTCAAATATGGTGGTGTCGGACCCATCATGTGTACAGATATTTGCAGGTTGTCCACATTTCTGCCTCATATTTTGGTCAATATCTCATGCACACCTTTTTCTGGCACGTCACTCTGGGCTCAAGTCAGACTATGGTGACAAACATTCAAGTTCCAGACTGCATACCCTTCCAAACATCCCACAAAGTGTAGACCCTGTTAGTTTCTGAACTGTCTGTGTTTGTTGTAACATTATTTGTAATGTGTCCCTGGTTTTGGGCCTTTGCTCCACATATTTTATTACTTGGTCCAGATGTGTTCCTGTAAGAGGTTGTGGGGTATGGGCAGTGCTTATCCTGCTGTGAGTATGTGTGTGTCTTGCAAGGTGCTATAGTGACATTATTACCTACTAGCTTCCAACTAGCATGGCTGTTTCTGTTCACACACTACTATTATGGAAATCCACTAGTTTTGATAGTAATTCTAAATGTCATGCTTTGTGTACTACACATCTATATTCCCTTTACATTCATTCCTACTATTACATGATATATTTACTTTAGCACAATGTTCTTGTATAAGAGTCATGGCTTAGTGGTAAGTCATGCAGACTACAGTTGCCAAGGTCCTGGGTTCGGGACTCACAGTGGGATTTTATTTTGCTTTTGAACTGAGTACAGGACCTGTCAATCAAAGTGACTAAGGCACTTTTAAGCAGTTGTAACCGGGCTAGCGCTGGTTTGCGGAGCTCACGCGCACTGGCGGTTAGCTCCAGCACACCCGATTACAACCACTTAAGCGTGCTTACTCTTGCGCACACCAGCTATTTTCTTTGAAAGAAAAGAAAATGGGGAGACAGGAAAGTGGTGAAAAAGGGGTCACAAAGAGGGTAAGACAGTAGGGAAACAAGCTTGGGATGTGCAGGAGGGATGTAGGTAATGCCCATAGCTGCCCATTTCTTCATCAGCAACAGCTGTGCATATGTATGTAATTTGGTGTGACATTTGAAACCTTCCACCCCTGAGAGAGGTGTCAGGACAACAATACTATTTGTTGTACAGCCAATTGGAATTGATAGGTTCCATGTCCAGTAGACATGTGTGCGGAATGGGCAACTATGTATGGGGCGTAATTTTTTTGTGGGTACAGAGTGCCCTTTTTTTTTTTCTTTTTTTTCAGGTGAGAGTGGTATGTCAGGTGAAGGTAGTCGGTACAGCTGGGGAGGTAGGTTGGGTATGTAAACAGACAAGACAAACAAGACGCATACAGGGGCGGTGTATGACACGTGTGGGGGGCGTTACACAATTGACGGGGACGGAGGTTTGGATATCCAGAGCCCATGAGCCCACAGATGGCAACAGTGGAACTGATATCCCCACCCATAGGCAGTTGCCACTGTTCCTTCACTGCCCAGGACGGGGCTGTGCTGGGGGCTGTGTAGGCGGGGCAACAGGCATGCCCGTTAGTTGCGCCACCCGTGCCTCGAGCTGGGGTAGGGGCTCAAGGACAGAGTCCCGAATCTCCCTACGCACCACAGTCCGGACGCTATGGAGGGTGAGTGGTAGATCTCCTCCGGCCACACTTGCAGAGGGGGGGTGAGCCCCATCCCCTGCAGCGCTTCCACCCGCAGGTGGCACAGGGCCACTGGAGGAGGGTCCGGACTCGGCACTAGTGCCAGGTGCACTCGCCAGCTGAGGTGGGAGAGGTGGGTCCGCTGGAACCCGCCTTCCCTGTCGTACTATGTTTTGCATTATGTCATGACAGTTTGGGTTAGTGACATATAATACCATTCACAATTAGTTGTAACAGCATGCATTAGTATTCCCATTAACCAAACACCCAGATATTCACACCATTGAACAGCGTGCATAACACATGCATAATTTGAACAGAAATACACAGTCCAACAACATGCAGGGTTAATTGATGGCAACAGGCCATCAGGTGTGGATGTATGAACAGGGCAGATGCATCAACAGACATGCAAATATATATGACCCAACAGGACAAACGTCCAGGGGTGTTAATTGTGATTGCACATACCATTTTCATGTGGAATGGGTTATATGTAGTTATAGGGTGGGGTGAAGAAAGTAATATTAACACCTTCGAATAACAATACATATGCTGTACATTTCTAATAGCTACAGTTATATACACACTGCTGTTCTAACTACAGTTTCCTATATGATAACTATTTCAACTTGGTGATAGGACTGTTAATGCAACATCAATATACATTTTATGGTTCTTCATACACATTCATATCTAGCTTTGTTCAGCTACATCAGGGCTACATTTGCTTTATATAGCTGTAGACAAGTGTGGATGTTTGGTATATCAGACAAACATCCTATCTGCATATTGCAGACTGAGAGCAACATATCCTGATTTTGGGATACACATTCCAGATGCAGCAACACTTTGAACAGATTTTGCTGTTTGGTTTGGAATATCATATGCATTTCATTCTGTCTTGACTGCAGTATACTTTATTCAGGGGTTATTACTACTGTATTGCTGGATTCATGGCACTTTCTCACACTCTCTCACTTGCTTTCATTTTACTATTCAGGATGGTACTTCTAGGCTTTATTGACATGTTTTAACCATACTTATTACAATTCATTCCAGCAGTCTCACTTCTGTCATGTTTCAGTATTTCCACAGGGATATATTTCACACATGTGATTTCATCATCTTCTGCAGCTATACTTTTCAGCCTGCTGCAGGTTGTGTACTATTTTCTTACAGGCAGGGCATTTTTATTTCAGAATATATGTCAGACAGTTTCATGTTTAGGTTAAACTTACAGGCTGAAAACTCTTGTAATCAAGCAATACTTGCATACACTTTCACACTGTTACTTGCAGATTTTATTCCTTACTGACTACACTGCACTCTTTTGCTGACTGTCATACTTTTATATTTCTTTACAGCTACTGGTAGTGGATTACTGACCTGCCTGGTGGCGCAATCGCACCAGCCTATCGCCATAGGCTCTGCGGTTCACAGAACGGACACCTGCAGCTGTAATATAAATGAAGCAATATTGGAATACACATCTCCATAATATCAGCTGGTTTAATTTTTTACATACATAATTAAATGTTACTTACTCAGTGGTGGGGCGTTGGGTGTTTGCCGGGCCTCCTGGATCCAAAGGTTCAGTTGGTCCTGCTTGCGTCTCTTCAGGTCCGCATGGTGGTGACTAACCTGCTCACCAGTCCTTGGAATCCCTGTGGCACTGGTGAGATCATGAGCCAACCGGTCCCACGCCTCAGCCCTGTATGCTCCCCAGAGGACCTGGCCCTGCATGAGTTGGGCCTCATGATTGTGGACTAGGAGCCAGGCCATGTACCTGGACTCCTCAACACCCCACCTCTGTGCTTGAAAGCGACTACCCTCTCCTACTCCTGACATTCTGCCTGCAGGTCTGTTCTACAATCGTTTATGCTGTGTATTCCCACCTATGGGGCTTATATAGTCCGTTTTTCCCGCACATATCTGTGATTGGCCATTTTGGAATTGTATCAACTTCAGTAAACCTGCATTGTCATGCTGTAGTTTGTATTCATTCCTATATATTAGCTATTATTGCATTTACAGGTACTGCTGTCATGGCTTGGTGGTTCTGTACCTTGACTTTGGTGTATAGTATCCTGGGTTCGAATCTGGCCACTGCTTTTTATTTTTCATGACTGTCTAGACATGCTGAGGGGTGTGTCTGTGTAAAGGCAGTTTTGATACGGCTTGCTCAACGTTGCCCGTCGGTTAGCTTGTTTGCGGTGCGCAAATCGAGCAAATGGCATCGCTGGTTTAAGCCTCATTTGGCTATCGGCACGCATATTACGCTCAGCTCAGCTAGGGGAACATAGATTCAGCATGTTAAACCACTGCTCAGCTACGGGCACTCATTTTGCACCAGTTAGACCACTGCTCATCTACGGGCACATGCACTCACTCTGTTAAACTGTAGCTCAGCTATGAGCACATCTGGCATTTTTTCTTCTTTTGTTACCTCACATGTCTGCAATATAAATGGGCTATTTCATTACATTTTACATGAATTGTGGTTTTATGTGTACATATTTGTCAGGGACTTGTTTCCTGCTTATTTTGCAAAAATAAATTGGTGTTGTGGGGGCTCGAACCATGAATGCCTGCTCTTCAGCCAACATCTCTACCGCTATGCTATTGCTTCCTGGCTTATTTTGCATATTTAGTTCTTATATGCTTTCCCACTGACTGCTAACTGTAGCTGCGCTACAGGCACGCCATGTATAACGCGCACTCATGGTTAAACATCTTTACAATTTAAAAAAATATATAACATGTTCATTTATATATCTTTTATGTTTATAGTCTGTGGGGGCATGTGTTGTGTTGTGTTTATTCACATTTCCATGGACTCTGTTGTGGGTGTTTACTTTGGGCACTTTTACACTTCTGGGGGCATGTCCGCTTGCAGGGCTCGGCCTACGGACACGCCCCCTGTCTCTTACGGACCGCGTTAGACTTAGGTGTGATTCAGCATGCTCTCATGAATATGCAAAGCATGCTGACATCACTCCGTTTAACTGCAGCCTCCGTGCGAGAGTTATAACTCTTACACGGAGGCTTCGTGAATCCTGGGGAATGTAGTCACCTTTGTTTTATTCATGCATACTGGTCAAAACTTGTGTGGTTAATATATTAAGAGTAACATTGTATTTGTAGGTGGGAGGTTGGTATAATGGTTAAGGTATTTACTTTACAGACACAAGGTACAGGGTTTAATTTTCACATGGAGTAATTGGTTAGGCTTAAAAATATCTACAAGGGCACTTAGCATAGTACTAACATATGAACCTAATAAACATAAGCTTAAGTGCCATTATGACACTTCTGTTTATTACATTTTATCATTATGGCAATGTGTGTGTTCAGTACTGCCCTCTTCAAAGGTACCAACTTACTGACCCATTAACACACACATACTCCGATTACAGGACAGTTAAACACACTCTTTCACCAGTTTTATTTGTTGCTGTTAGCTGAAACATACTCCTGTATACCATACAGATGAATATTTGACACTACAAGATCATGGAGTTTCTTAGGAACATTGCCTATAGATACCCTCCACATTAAGTAAAACATCTCTAATTTATTTTAACAGGGTTACAAAGGGAGACTGCAAACAATTACACACAACAACACTTCTATTCAAAAAAAAAAAAAAATCTGCATTTCATCAGACTTCCTTTCTTTTAAGCAAATCTAAAAGAACCTCCATTCCAAACAGTGTTGTTTAGTAAATTTTGAGAGCTGTATGGATCTGAAACAAAAGTGTTAGTGAGAATTCCTTATGATAAGACTGGTAAGAATTATCTGACCTCTGACCTTCAGTTCTAGCTGTATCCAGTTCCCACTGGAGTCATCTTTCTGCACCTTCTTCTGTACTGCTTCCAGTCATTTTCACATGCATAGCTGTTCCAGCTCACTTGGTGATCTTTCTCAAGACTGTGCTACATAGTCACTTCCCTTTGTAACTTCCCCTCTTTTTGTTTTCCATTTTCCCTCTTTTTTCACTTCACAATTACTTTTGAGCTAAACTGCATTGCCTGCATTGAGACTTTCCTTCATGGGTGGTTTTAGAATTCTCAAAGGTGGGGGCTTGATCCTCATCCTTCCTCAATCCCACTCATTTCCATATCATCAAATTTATATCTACCTAACTCCCATTATTGCCGCCACTAACCAACCTCCAGTATTTCATCTATCTAATCACTCCCACCATCCAATAAACCTCCAGTACCCCATCTAACTACTCCCACTACTAATCTACCTCTGGTAACTCATCTATCTAACCACCTACCTCCAGTCAACCTCCATTACCTTGTCCATCTAACCACTCCTACCACTCATCTACATACGATACGTCATCTAACCACTCCCACATCCAAGCAACCTCCAGTACCTCATCTAACCACTCCCTCATCCAATCAACCTCCAACACCTCACTATCTAACCACTCCTACACCTCCCACCTCTAATCAAATATCCAATAAAATTGTCTTATGTACACTACTTGCATACCTAGAAGTTTTACTCACCTTTTCAGACATATTTTCAATTAAACACACTTTAAATGTTACGTCCAATATGATTGCATTCAGTCGTATTCAAACAGCTATAGCCATCCTTAAGTTTATAACCTGTATATCAAAAAGGCAATTCTTTATAGAAATGTACTTACTAAAGAACTCAAAACCCTCCATACATAGGCTCGCAAATCTTCTCTCTAAACTTTACTCTTTTGTCCATAAACTAAAGTTCTCATGTTATCAGCTAAATCCAGCCCCATTACTGCTATCAACCTTTAAGTTAAGTTAATAAAAATAAATCCCTGAAAATAAGCTGTATTTATGCATGCTGCATCAATAATACATGAACCACATCTGAAGCCTAGATTAATGTGGAACAAAAAGATATTGCTGCCTTTTCAGCAACATTGTTAAAAGATTACTTCTGCCCTTCTTCATACATCCAGAATTACACCTTACTCCTTGATAATACAAGTAGCAAAAGAAATGGAGAGGAATTATGTTTATCATCAGTAAAGACATCTTCCATTCAACTTATATATAATAAAACCAGCCCTTCGGACAACAGCTAACTGGACCCTGTGCCACATTATACAGATGGAGATGGTTACCAAGGTTACAGCTATTATTTACATTCTTCCACCTTCTTTCATAACTTCAGTTCAACAACCCTACTCAAAATATTTCCACAAAATGTTTAAATGCTGCATTAAACCCAGTGACTTCAATATTAATGCTATAGGACCAGAGTATAATAAATTAAAGAACATGCTAGAAACCCTCAGTCTTAATCAGCTAATACAGCAGCCCACTAGGCCCAAATTACACACACAAAGCCACACTACACTAGACCTTATGCATACTAACTTCTGTATTCAACCTAACCACACTAATGATCATTGCCCCATCATATTTCAAAACAAACAAACAAAGAAAATAATATATACTGCATGATCCTACTCTTACACTATTTTTATTCACTTGTATCCTTTCTCAGATTTAGAGAACCCTGTTCTTTCTACTAGAAGATTGTTCAGAGCTCATACTAGCTCATGTCTAATCAATGACATATAACAAAAAAAATGACTCTGCCTACAAAGTATGGAGACAGAACCCTCTGACCACAATCTGGATCAGGAGTTCCTCACCCCCGGAAAGTCAGCCAGGATTACCAAGCATCAAAGCTCTCAACCTAAGGCAAAGATAAAATGCTCTCTCATTTCAACCAAAACAGTTCTGGCCTGGGAGGAAATACAGCAATTCACTGGAAATATTACTGATTTATCTCCTGGAGGATCAGAAACATATTTTCTGATATTAGTATTTTTTAAATGATTCTTTGAATCCATGAGGAAAAGAAATGATGCACTCTCTTTCATTTTTTAGGCACAAATGGGTATTTAAGCACTATATCAAATATCAGAATGTTTTTGCACTTGACAAAGAGCTCCATTCAGTCTAAAAGCTCAAGTAACTGAAAAACATCCGAGTCCAATAAACTGTATCACATTACCTCTACATTCTGCTGTTTTATGTATAATTAAGGAAGCTGATAGTTTTTAACAAAAACTCAGCTACAAACAACTTAAAATATTTTATAGATACCCCTGTTGGACAACCTGGGGTATACATAATTATTTTTATAGTCTGAATGAAGTGTCCAACAGCTTTCCTCTGTCTTCTGTGATGCTTGCTGTTCTTGTAGCAGCTGTGAGTATATTACAACTTTGAAAACTTTAAAAGACAACTTTGTTTTTTCTCCAGTACCTTAATCCTGTAGGCAGTTGTGACGCTCCTTTACCTACACACAGACTCACAAAAAAACACAGTTTGCATTTTTTTTTCTGACTCACTGCTTTTTGGAAAAAAACATTTCTATTGTTTAAATTCCATTCTAAGGATGGTTGTTATCCAAAGACAGTACATGACCAAACTAGCTTGTATTTCACATCTTTTGCCAGTGTTTTATGTCTTATACTTCCCTTCTGATACATATGTGGTTCAGCTGTTCTCTACATATAAGCAGTTGTTTTTCTTTCATTTTTTTTATTTATTGTAAAATTGCTCAATAAAATAAGTGAAAATTGTTAGGGCAGCACAGTGCCAGAGATTATGCCTACCTGCTAGGAATTACTATATGATAGCCCACCACTCAGTAATGCATTATACAGGCTCTATAAGCTTAGCATGCGAGAGACTGTGCTGTTTCATAGAGCAGGACGTTTCATTTGTGAGCACAAGAACAGCGAGACATGTTACATGATGCTGAAACATAAGGTAGTGACAACACTACAGACTGCATCATTTCATTACTCTGGAGAGCATTTCTGTACTGTGTATGAAGCACCATGATTATGCTCTGCAATGGGAGAAAACACAGGTTTGTTAAGCACCTTTCTGACAGCAGGCTTTTATTAAGCACCTCTCACTGCTGTTAAGCTCTGTCACAAACTAGAGCATTAACAGCAGTCAGCAGCCACAACAAAAGTGTGGTAGGAAGCTGTTAGTTCTCTTGGATTTTTTTTTTAGGTTGAATGAAGTATTCAACAGCTATCCTCTGCTCTTCCATAATGTTTATTTTATTTATTTATTTATTTACATTTGTTGACCGGGAGTGTTCGACTGGATGTAGGTCCATTTTCAGCAGAGGCCCGGGGAGAAAAGCTCCACAGTTAAAATAAACAGACAGTAGTTACACTGGATTACATAGCGATTAACAATTTAACATAGCAATTACTTACAACATATTTACAGATGAAGAACATAGTACATCAGTAGATAACTAGAATCTTTATCTGTGAAGTACATAACAGACATTAACAAATGTTACAATAAGAAGTTCCTGCTGTATAATAAGTACTAGGCTTATGAGCATCTGAGCTTGCTATAAGCAAGGTAGTTAGTGGAGTGGAAAGAAAGGTAGTGGTTGGATGGGGTGGGTGATATTAGAGTGGGAGTTGGAAGGGCATAGCCAGCATGTTTTTAGGTGCGCTTTTAGTAAAGTTTTAAAGTGGGTGCATGATGGTACGGAGCTAATTGTGGGCTGAAGGGAGTTCCATAATTTGGCTATGGTGCAAGAGAATAGTGCTTCACCAGCAGAGTTATTGGCTTTAGTGATCTGCAAGTGATTTTTGTTGCTGGATCTTAGTGGTCTGGTGGTGCGATAGGGTAATGTTTGCTACCCTTATAGCATAAGTGCATTGCAACTTTGAAAGTTGTAAAACAGTTACCTTTATATATTTTTCTTCATCTTTTATACTACATAGGAATATGTAAAGCTCCATGCACTACAAAGAATTGTGATTGACACTCTCCAGTCACAATCCAGGATATGTTTTCTCAGGATGGATATCAAGATTTCATGTCTCAAGCTTCACTAGAGGTGAATTTTTGGCATCCATATCTCAAACACATAACAACTCAGTTATAATTGGAGACTCATTTCCAATCAAAATCATCTGTATTATTAGCATCATGGCAATGCTGCACATCAAGAAAGCAATAATGCTCTCCAGGGTGTGTGTTAATGTGTAATTTATGCCCACCCAGGGGTGTTATGATGCCCAGCACCACAGGCGGAGGGCTTCTACACCAGTGGAAGGGCATTAATTACACATTAACACACACCCTGGAGGGCATTATTGCGCTTAGAGAATGGACTCTCTGTAAAATTGTTATTTACTTGCTTGTTTATTTTTTAACTACCATGTTATTTTTATATATTTTTAATGTAAAATAGTTCCTCCACCTAATGTTTCAAACTTGCTGTAGTATAAGTTAATGATGCTGGGAGGAAACATTTTACATCAAACATATATAAAAACAATAATGTAGTTCTTAAAAAATAATAACCAAGTAAAACACAATTTTACATAGAGCTTATTCTCTCCCTCATACACACATACAGTCTCTTCTGCTTTCAAACACACACACACACGCACACACACACACACACACACACACACACACACACACACACACACACACACACACACACACACACACACACACACACACACACACACTCACACACACGCGCACACACACACACACACACTCACACACACGCACGCGCACACACACACACACACACTCACACGCGCGAGCACACACACACACACACTCACACGCGCGAGCACACACACACACACACACACACACACACACACACTCAGTCTCCACTGCTTTCATACACGCACTCACACACTTTTCTCTCATTCTTTCTCTCTCTCACACACACACAGTCTCTCTCCTTTTTTTTCTTTTACATTTTATGCTCGCTAAACAGCAGAACCGCTGCTTAGCCAGCATAAAATAATGGTGGACGTTAGTTTTTTTTTTGCAGTCCGAGCTCCACAGCAACTTGATATGCTGCCGTGAAGTGGTGGACTCGTTTGTCAGTGGGCATTACTTGTAAATTAATACACTGCTGGAGAATGTTCATTCTCCAATCAGGGTGTTGATGTACAGTTTTCCCATTCCCTATATGTTGATAGAGAATTGGAAAGAAATAGAGTTGCATTTTATACTACCTAACCCTGTATAAATAAAAAAATATGTATCGCTATATACTGTATATCAACTACAGCATGCACTGTCATAGCCATTAAGGCAAGACCAGCCTGCACCACAGTACCTCTTAGAAATAATTCAAGGACCGCTACAGCCCCTTTTAACAGAAATGATCTCTGCTGTTTTTTAGCTACCACGTGTGGACATTTCCACTTATAATATACTCCTTGCCAACTAAGTCTGCATTTTGAAAGACATTAAAGTTTATTTCCTTCCTATATTTTGCCACCAGCTTCATTACATCCTGATGCTGTTTAGCCCAGGCATCATAACTGCTTACATAGTCCTTGTTTATTGGTTCATTCATGTTATGTATCATTATAGCAAGGTTTACCCCAGATGCTGTCTAGACCAGGCGTCATAACTGCTTACATAGTCCTTGCTTATTGGTTCATTCATGTTATGCATCATTATAGCAAGGTTTACCACAGCTATAGCCAAAGAAATCCAATAGAGGTATTTATTGGCTGCACTTGGGATCCAGTAAGTGTTTGTAGCAATAACATTGCCATTGCTCCTTTTTATTGCTCCTCCTTGTTGCGCTGTTGAATCTTTAAAGCCTTCAGTACAATTTGTAATGAAAACTACAATAAAACTAGCACTGTAGGGCAGGGGAGACACTTCCCAATGCTCATTTCTCCTTCCCTATCAGCAAAGTATATTCTTAATGTACTAGCAAGCCTGGCTCACTAGTACCAAGTATGGCATCTCTTTCTTTGCGAACACAAAACAGAAGCTTTGGCCCACAGAACTCATTATGTTAAAATCAACTTTAATACAAGCCCATCCCATGGTATAAAGGGACATAATTGTGTGAACCAGGAGATTTGGGCTTGATTAGCAAATATCCCTGTGGAGTCCATCAGGAGGGGGTACAAGAGAGAGAGGCATTTTGCTAGCCTACCCCTACCCAGAAAAAGACAAGTTTATAGCCAAAGACTAGCAGCAACTGATGGAGACAAATGATATCATTAACATGCATATCCATATATAATGCACATTAGGAAATATGCGAAGACAATGGGCAGGGCAGACCAAAATAAATACAATTATCAGGATGATATCACACTGGGATACATTGATCTTTCTGCTCATTTACCCTGGTTACTTTTACTGAAAAATCTCTCTAACTGAAGCATAGGTCTGAAGGGGTAAATTGGACAGGGAAAGTTTAAGCTTATGATATGAGTGACTCTGGGACATGGCAAAGGGCAGACAGCTGTGTTGGTAACCAAAAATAAAATAAAAAAGCTTAAGAGAGTATAAATTATCAAAGGCAAGGCCCAACAAGACAATTATTGTTCAACACTTCTGTATTTCTGAAGAAAAAAAAATGCACTAGAGCACAGGAATGAATTTCTGTGAGAAACATTATTCAACATTTTACATTGAAATCAGTCCTATTTTTATTCTTTGTTATTATAAAATTATAAGGCTCAATACTCTTGAGACACTAAACAGATGCAGTATTATTACTTCATAATGTAGTGATCAAAAGTATTAACACAAACATTGCTACAGAAACAGTAGACTCTAGTTGTCAAAAGTCCCAAGGAACCGCACTGCATCCCATGTGGTAATTGCTTTTCTACTGTTATTCTTAGCTATCATCACACAATGCTGTTACCAGTATATAATGCACATCAACAACTCAATGCTGAAACAAAGGCAAAAATTACCAATTTATTTCAGTACAGGAAGTAACAGTTTTTGATGACTAAGGTAAGTAGGTGTTGTTTTAGTATGTCAGTAACTCATGTTTCACTGCAGTCCACCATTTAGTTCCCTTTGACAAGTGGTTGTTGGTTTCCCTAGTCAGCTATGCTTTGAAAACTCCTAACCGCTGTCCAGACTAAGAGGAAATTAAGGAAGCTTAATGAGGAAGAGGGATCCTGTTTGCTGTGGTTGAAGTGGTATCACCAAAATAGTTTTGTGTATCTTTAACATTGTGAAAGACTTCCAGACATAACTCATACACTTTAAAAAACAGCTCTTTTTAATGGGTACACTGGGATGGGCAGGATAACATTTTCAGTAGTTTAAGGGTAATTATAGGGCATGCAATATTCATTGTATTGTGAGATTAATACATCATATTTTTTTCTGCTTTAACTAGAAAAGCTCTGTATATTCTTTTTGTTCTGTTTAAATTTTAGCACTGTATATTAAAATTTGCCCCTTACTGTAGCCAGTAAAGGAAATGCAATAAGTGTCAATTCATTTTCTGCCTACAAAGTGGTAGGAATTTTTCCCATGTTTCAGACTCCAACTGGAGAGAATATAAACCAACCTTTTTGTAACACTGACAGGCTGTTAATGTATAAAGACAGAAACCTGAGCTGCCATTCCATCTGTGACAAAGAAAGATACTACCAGCACAGCAATCTGGAATTTTGTAAATAATTATATGTCATTTATGAATATCAACATGATTCATATAAGATGTTTGTGTTACAAATGTATTAGAGCTGTGTGTCATATAAGATGGTTTGTAGAGACGTGTGCCGAAGCAGTATTTTACAAAGGGCTGATTGAAATGTATCCACAGTGTACCCTACTGGAACAGAACAGAAATGTTCCCAACTATTTTAACTATTTAAATGTATATATTTTAACAGGGTAAACTGGAATACAGAAGGTTAACTTGCAGAACTTCAGAAAAATAGCTGAAATAAAATTGCTTTATGGTTGGGCCATAAAAAAATATGTCATCTTTCAGTGTCAGTGCAACAACAGACACAATGTCTGCCCTGAGAAGTTTTCTGTATTGTCTTGGAAGTGTTTTTATTGTTTTATGACCTCCAGGATCTGCAAAGATCTAAGGAAAAGCTCTTGTCTGTGTATTTTCATAAGTGGATGCTAAATACTGCTACCTTTCAGTACTGGAGGGTTTACGTATGATAGCCAGATGACAAGAAATTATGTCATTCTGCAAGCTGTCACAGCAGTAATATTTGAGATATTAATTTAAAAAGTTTCTGAGAAGAGACACTGCATTCTGTATTCTGTCTTGGACCTGACAAGATCCATTCACCACATATCTGCCTTGTTGGTGTAAATAAGTAAGTGTACTAGGTTATAGTAATTCTCTAAGATATAGTCAGGAATATAGCAAAGCTTAGCTTAGATATTTTTCTTTGTTTATTTTAGACTGTCCTGCAATGCTATTTTAAATATTTCCTGTGATTTTGAACTCTGATATCTCTGTAAATATATACAGAGTATTTTCTTGTTCTTTTATTATTTATTATTAAATATAGTTAAACCTTTCAATGCGTCTGACTTTGTGAGGCATATTTAAAGTATGTGAGCATTTGCATATTTAGTCGGTGACACTGTGTAGGCCACTCCTAATAGCCTTGCTCTTGTGCAAAGTACCATTTGTATTAATAGTAACATTACACAGTAAGATTGGACACCCTTTGTTAATGGCCTTAAAGTAGCTGATAAAGAGTTGGCTTGTGGCAGTAATAACTACCTTACAGTCTGGGCAGAAGGGGGCATAGCTAGTAAACCTGTGCCAGCCTTTCCCAGATGTGTGTGTGTGTGTGTGTGTGTGTGTGTGTGTGTGTGTGTGTGTGTGTGTGTGTGTAACTCAAACCTCAAAGAGTGTGTGTGTCAGCTACTTGGGTAGGGGCACGAAGCACTGGCTGGACAGGGAGGATGCAGGAGGTCTTAGCTTGGCCACTCAGCTGAAATCTCAATGTTATAGCTGTGCCAGTGGGGAGTCTTATTAGGGATCTGGAGAAAGGGGGAAAAATAGCCCTGGACTGACTGTGGTCCCTGTGTGCTCTTAAGGGAAACTACACTTGAGGCAAACAGCTGCATCTGGAAATACTCCTCTCAATGTATGTCCCTCATTGGTGCTAGTGGTGAGGACTGAGGCTCATTGATTACTGGGCGAGTGGTGGGGTGTCACACCATCATACCTCTCAACTTGCAGATATCGAAAATAGATAAAAAGACCCTTCAAGGTAGATACATCCAACCAAAAATCTGGGAATCTAATTAGCATAAAATCTGAATACCAGAATGACACAAATCTTTCCACTTCCAGTAGGAATCTAGGATATTATTCAGAAATACATGTTTATAAATTAAATGTCAAAAATGATGGAAAAATATAAGCATATTATCAAGAAGACTGTAAAATTTGTAGACTTTAATGAACCACATTGAAAATTCTACCACACAAGTCATTGCTTTTGTTTTTGAAATTCAGAGATGCAAAGTTTATGCCCTCTTTAAATTATTGGTGCCAAGAGTATGTTGGTCATGTAGTGTGGTTTTATGTGTACCAGACAACTTCAAAAATCACATTTGATGAAGAGGGATTCAGAAAATTGTGTGAAAGGGTAAAACAAACCTGAAAGTAGGGCTATATCTCCAAAAGTAGGTACACATCAGGTGCAGAGGTGAATTAGCCTTGAAAACAGGAATGTGTCTCCAAATGGGGACAGCTGAGAGGTCTGCTTACCACCCTTCATATGAACTTTTTACAGTCCCTAGAAGCCCTACTGAGCCACAGGGTCAGTATGGGTAGAAATGCAGTAAAAATATTTAAGCCATAAGGTAGCCAAAGGAAGTTTGCATTTGAGAAGTTAATGAATACCAGTGCTTTGTTTGTGACTGGATACCTCCAATCTTATAAGTGAAGTGTTTTCTACATCCTCGTATACACAGAGTTCAATTCTTATAAAAATATTTATTACCTCTGACATACTAAAAGCAGTCAGACTGGTAACAGTCCACCTTACAACTATCAATTTGAGGAGTTTTGCAAATGTTGAGGTGTTGCCTTTAGAAAAGTGACTCCACCATGGACACACCAATGAATTACTGGAAAGTTTCACACAGAATATCATCAGTGCTATAAGGAGAGAGAAAACTAAAGTTGCTCATTGTCAACAACAGATGAAAAATATTCTCACTTTCTCTGCACTGCACATACAACAGGTGGAGCTACACCAGCAAGCCTGTTGTCGACCCCATCATACAGGAAGAAAATACCTATGTAACTGGACTCAGAATGACAAATGAAGATGGCGGAAGTGGAAATGACAAGAAAAAAGATGAACAGATATGCACTTTAAAGGATGACTAGATAGGCTTATTCTGTCCTTTGTGTGTCAAGCAAATGTAATGTAACATAATTAGGACTTGGAAAAGGAAGAAATCACTGCAGGCTACTTGTTTAAAATGCCCAATCATTTCCTTACACAGAAACAATACACTTAAAAATGAAAACAAACATATATTGGCGGTGTTGCACAGCTGGTCTCCACTTTTTGTTAACCCTAAGTAACATATATATATATAATGTGTCAGGATAGGTTCAAATAACTTTGGTCCACTTCTCTCTGTGGGCAGCACAGTGGTGTAGAGGTTAATGTTGTAGCCTCACAGCAAAAGGTTCACTGGTTTGACTCTAGGCTGGGGTGCCTACTGTGTAGAGTCTGCATGTCCTCTCTGCTTTCACATAGGATCATAGGAGAGTCCTAGACTAATGGCCCTGTGGCCTTACAAGCTGAGCCAAGAGTTTATCCCCCCAAAAGAAACCTCAATCAGCACCTGTCACTGCTGTCAGTGTGGGACACAGGTGGAACTCCTGGGACAAATTTGTTGTTTCCCATCCGCTCATCAAGGTTGCGCTTGAAGAGGGTCAGTGACATATTTTGTTTGACGTGTATGGGAAGTCTATTCCAGAGATGGGGCAGCTGCTGGGAGATGAACCTGTCTCTCCAGGAGGTTTTTTTTAATGTCACATATTAGAGATAAGCCTTTCAATTGGGTAATGCACAAGGAGTTAGGCTTACGGATATGGAGCATCTCTATGGACCATCTCTAGTAGAGCAGGGTCTGAGATTGTCTTGCAGGCAAGACACAGATCACATCTGAGCAATCTATATGATACCAAGCAGAGCGATAGTGATTTGAGCCTGTCGACATAGAACATATGTTGGAGGCCATGGATTCTTTTTGGGATGCATTTTTGTGGCCTTTCCAGTTGATGCAGGTGTCTGGAGAGGTACATACCAAATGGTGTTTTGTGCTCAATTACTGACCTAATAAGGGAGGAGTACAGAGGTAATAACCTTTTTTTTCTGGATCCAATCCCCTTAATTATGAGATGAACCAAGTAAAATGCTTTTCTGACTACTTCTGCTATATGATGGTCAAATGTGAGATTGTTGTCAACCTGTGTACTCAGGTCTCTCACCACAGGTTGCGTGCTTAGGGGGTTGCCATTGATGTGGTAATCAGCAGAGGCTGTGTTTTTTCTGAATGGTATGATAATACATTTTTTTGCATTTAACTTAAGGCCATGACTTTGGCACCATTCATTTGTTGCTGGGAGACCCTCTAGTAGTATGTTAACATCATTTGGGGAGTCAGTGACAGCGCCCAACTTACAGTCATCCGCAAACATGGTCATCCACAGGCCTTTTGTCTTTGCCTGGACCTCTGAGAAGTAGATACCAAACAATAATGGTCCCAGGACAGATCCTTGAGGAACACCACTAGTGACAGGTCTGCTGTCGGAGCTGGTGGCACCTATGTTGACCTTTTGAGTCCTATCAGTGAGCCAGTTGGCCACCCACCTGATGAGATAGGTATTTACGCCAAGTTGTGCTAGCTTTTTGATAATGCCTGAGTAGGGAATTGTGTCAAAGGCTTTGGCCAAGTCAAGGTAAGCTGTATGTACTGACTTTCCCTCATCCAGTGCCTTGGTGACAGTCTCAAAAAAGGTCAACCAGGTTCAACAGGCAAGATCAGCCCTTAACAAATCCGAACTGGGTGGGGTTAAGTGCTTGGAGATTGCCTATGTCCTTGTTTATGAGGTCCATAAAAATATGCTCTATGGCCTTACAGATCAGACTTGTCAAGCTAATGGGATGATAGTTTCCAGGGTCAGTAGTGGCACCACCTTTGTGCAAAGGGATGACAATGGCAGTTCTCCACTCTGCTCGGATAAAGCCTGTGCTTAGGCTATGGCTGAATAGGATGCTCAATGGCAGGGCTAGTTCTTACTGGAGATGTTGCAGAATACAGCCTGGAATACTATCAGGTCCCATGGAAGCTGTATTCTTTGCCTTGGATAGGGCCTTTAACACTTGATCTATGGAAATTTGAGGTGCGAGGCAAGTATTGGGGATGTTGAATGGGCCTTTGGTGGGGACAGGGAGTGAAGTTTGCACTGAACCTTTCTGCTAGCAGGTTGGCTAAGTCAACAGGATCAGTATAAGTGGTACCGTTAAGAACCAATTTGGAACAAACCTTGGCTTTGCCTTGGAAGTTTCTGATGTAACTGAAAAAGGCTTTGTGCTTAGCCCTTGTTTCAGAGGCTAGTTTTGTAACTGGCTTTGGAGGTTTTCACTAGTGACCTAATTTGCTTGTTGAGGCTAAGGAGGGAGTTTTTCCAATTGGGAATTTGTGCCTTTTTACTCTTTGACAACAATTTCTTCCTTTTGTTAAAAAGCCTGTTGATAGAGATGTCCACCAGATAGGTTTGCCTTTCCTTGAGGAGCAGGTATTAGTTCTGTTGGGTATGGCTGAGTCCATGCAGTTCTACAGGTGCTTGTATACTACACTGGCATACTGTCCAGCATATTTGTCTGCATCCTCTGATGGGGCAGTGGTGTGAAGCTACTAATACCATCCCTTAGAAGGCTGTAGTTAGTTTTTGAGAAGTTTTTAGCCTGTTTAAGGCTGAGTGGGTTGGACGGGATAGACACTTCGAATGAGACAGACTAATGGTCTGATCTCACCAGGGAAGAATTTACTATGGGGGTGGTGCAGTGGTCACCCATGTTGGTGAGAACCAAGTCGCGAATGTTATTTCCCCTTGTGGGGGATGAGACAAGCTAGTCTAGTGCGTTAGAACTGATTAAATCAAGGAATCAGGTAAGTGCATTAGAGCAGGATGAGTTCACCCAGTCTATGGTGGGTTAGTTGAAATCACCAAGGATCAGGTTGTTAGGGGTACCTTGATGGAGTCAGGTAGGTTCACATGGGTTTCCTCCGAGTACTCTGTCTTTTTCCTACATTCCAAACACATGCGGACATGCAGTAGTTGGATTGGACATTCTAAATTGGCCCTAGGTGTGAGTGTGTGTGTGTGTGTGTGTGTGTGTGTGTGTGTGTGTGTGTGTGTGTGTGTGTGTGGTGCACCATCCAAGAAGGGTTGGGCCTTGGGCTAGCAACCTGAGCCCCTAAAATGTAGCTGCTACAGAAACAATGACTGCTGAAAGGTAACTCATTTCCTGATGTACCACATTGTGTGTATACAGGAAAGAGAGAGAGAGAGAGTCACTTCCATATATGAGTATCAGAAATACTTTGCTTATATATAGATAAAAACACACACACATTATAAATATATATATATATATATATATATATATATATATATATATATATATATATATATATTGTTGTTGTTTGTCCGTCGTTGATGACGATGACCAAAGACATCACATCAAGGACATTGACGGAGTACAGTGTGTCAGTCTGTGGCTGATCAGTCAGATGCGGGCTTGGAAAGCTCTTCCGCACGTTGGGCACAAGTGGTCATTTGAGTTGGTTGGCAATGAGTTGGCTGTGGATGTACACAGCTCATGCTTCCTCTGTGCCTTTGTGGTCCTGCTCTGCTTGTAGGAGGTAGCACCTTTGCTGATGCAGCTTTGCCAGGCAGGGCGGTCTTGCGCTAAGGTGTCCCAGGAGTCCGGGTCAATGCCAAAGCTCTTCAGAAAGACTTTCAATGTGTCCTTGAAGCACTTTTTCTGCCCACCTTGTGTGTGATTGCCTCCTGCAAGTTCACCATAAAACAGTCTCTTGGGGAGGCGTGCGTCTGGCATACGTACAAGGTGGCCTGCCCACCTGACTTGAGCTCTCCCCAGCAGGGTGTAGATACTTGGCAGTCCAGCTTGAGAGAGGACAACTATGTCTGGACCTTTGTTCTGCCAGGTAATTTTCAGCAGCCTTCTTAAGCCATTCATATGGAAATGATTCAGCTTTTTGGCATGATGCTCATACACAGTCTATGTCTCACAGGCATACAGTAGTGTGGGCAGTATGACTGCATTGTACACCTTCAGCTTTGAAGACAGTTTGATGCCACCCCTCTCCCACACTGACTCCCGCAACCATCCAAATGCGAAGCTTGCCTTGGCAATGCATGTGTCTACCTCATCGTCAGTGCTCACAAATCTGAAGAGTGTGCTGCTGAGGTATGTAAATTTGTCAACAGCCTTCAAGATCTCACCTTCATTGGTGATAGTTGGTTCTGCGTACATCTTCTGCAGTGTGGCATGATGCAAAACCTCAGTATTCTTGATATTAACTGTGAGGCCGAAGTTTCTGCAGGCAGTAGAAAAGCAGTTCATACTCTGCTGCATCTGGGCCTCTGTGGCAGCATTGAGTGTGCAGTCATCTGCAAACAGGAGATCGCGCACAAAGTCCTCTTCAACCTTGGTCTTGGCCACACACACACACAAACACATTTTATATATATATATATATATATATATATATATATATATATATATATATATATATATATATATATATATATATATATATATATATATATATATATATATATATATATATATATATATATATATATATATATATATATATATATATATATATATATATATATATATATATATATATATATATATATATATATATATATATATATATATATATATATATATATATATATATATATATATATATATATATATATATATATATATATATATATATATATATATATATATATATATATATATATATATATATATATATATATATATATATATATATATATATATATATATATATATATATATATATATATATATATATATATATATATATATATATATATATATATATATATATATATATATATATATATATATATATATATATATATATATATATATATATATATATATATATATATATATATATATATATATATATATATATATATATATATATATATATATATATATATATATATATATATATATATATATATATATATATATATATATATATATAAGCCAGCTATCAAACCTTATAATACTTTCTTTAAACTATGACAGGATTCCTGTAAATAAAGTAAAATAAACCTGTAGGTGAAATTTGTATAGTAAGACATCTATATAATTCATGAAATTAGCTTCATAGTCTTTGCATCTTGATTTGGAACTTATATAATGATCACTTAGTGTTATTTTATAGGGAAAATAACTCCCAGGGCTACAACAAATCTTCACAGTGAAAACAAGTACAGAACAGTGCCCAAACATGAAATTAGATTCCAGAAAAATCCTGAACATGAAATTAGATGCCAAATCACATTCTTTGTAGTTCACAGAACATGATGTCCTACTTATTATAGAGAATTTATGACATGGCTTTAAGGCACTTGGGACTACATTTTTATGATACAATTTCAGCACCTCCTTTCTTATGGGCGTAGAGGGAGGTAATTTTTTGTATGGTGAATTTCATTCAACTATCATCGGATGAATAGACAAACCATGTTAAAGCACAGATTTTCTTTGCTTTGTCTCCATGATATTTTCCATAATGCAGTATACAGATTATGATGCATATTTAACAGCAATTTGTATTTTTGTTTTTGGTGAGGGTTTTCAGTCTCTGGGCAACTAGCCTTTCCCATGAACTCACTTCCTGTTGACCCATTCATTTCACTTTATTCAGGAGACCTACAACACATTTGCTTCCCCAGGAATGAGTCAGAACGTGGGACTAGTGCTATCATTTGTAATTGGGGTTGGAACTTTTGTTTTAACTTAGCATTCCCCTGCTGTGGCTGTGATCAGTGCTAGAACATGATCAAGTGAAGCTCTAGGCAGAGTAACTGTCTGTCTCCCAGCCATACCAATATCTATTACATGGCTGAATAGTCCCATTTACCATAAAACACTGCTGAAACCTGTCAATGTGCATACTATTTAAAACTTTTATTTAATATTTTACTGGAAAAACACTGACAGCCATTTGCTAAACAAAGCACTCACATTATAAACAAACGTAGTAAGAGTGGCAGTAAACTTCTCTTCCCTTGAAACTCATATTAATTGAGAACAGATCTGCAACCCATTAAACTACAAGAGACCTGATAGGATTTGTAGTCAAACAGCATATTGTGAAGCACTAATTAGCGGCTATGTGAAGGGTGAAGGAATTCAAAATATAAACGTATAATGCATTTGGCAACAGTCAGGAGCAGCAAACATCTGACAGCATCTTTCCAGTAAAATCTGAGATAATTTTAAATAGTATTTCTTCTCTATCCTATCTTTAACCCTTATGCCTTCTCCACCTGTCCTATTCCTTTCTGCATGTCTAAGTGGCTCTTTCTCTAATATCCCTTTAAGTAGTCCAATCTGTGTGTCTATAACCTTCTCCAAGAAGCAGCACTTTTACAAAACCAGGAAGTAGCTGCATCTTTAATCTGCCAGCAGGTCCCATTGCTCTCACCCTGACCACCTTCAGGATGACCCATTTACACCTCTTGACATGATTTTGCAACCCCCATGTGTTCTCCAGTCTGTCTCATTTGATCTTAGATGAAAAGAGCTCTAGCTCCTGTAGTCCCTGGTTGTGTCCTTTCCACTCCAAACCAAGCACCTTGTTGGTGCCTTTACTCTGGACACTCCATCCAGCGGCCTGACATCATGGTAGGGCATGGCTAGGCCCTGGCAAAAAACATTACCTCTTTGCTTTTGAAATCGCTCTCTCTGAAGACAGACAGAATAACTTGGTTGACTCCCTGCTACTGTACTCTTACTTGGCATCTGGTGGTCCAACACAGATTTTTCTTACTCTTTTGCTGTCAGTTTCACTCCAAAACATGAAAATTCACATTGAGGTTTGTGTGAAGCATGTTCTATTTGTCTGTACAGAAAGTGCAGTTGTGCAAAATCTTACCATAACGGTAGGTGTCCTTCTCTTCATGGTTGCAGTATTCTTTACATTAGGAATCCCCTGCCAAGTGCGGCCTGACATCCAGGCAGTATACTAAAACCTTTAGGTTGCTCTAATGTAGTCTGTATGTCACACATATGATCCTTGCGTGGCATGGAGCATAAAGGCGATGTCCGGATGTACCATCCTCAGAGCTGACAGTCCTGGTAGGAATGCCAGTTCAAGGAAAATAAAAGGTAATCAGTACATCCAGAACAGAAATGACCAGGGGGAGGAGGGAGTAAATACTGCAACATTGAAAAGAAGGGCATCTACCATTATGGTAAGATTTTACATAACTGTACTATGTCCTTTCATTTCACTGTTGTGGTATTCTTAACATTAGGGAGAATGCCAAAGCTCAGGAAGAAAATTGGGAGGAGGAAGGACTAGCAGAGCCCTCTAAGAAGCCATGAAGGATGGCCCTAGCAAAACCAGCTCTAGCTGTGGAGAGTCTTCCAACTTGCAGTGCTTGGTAAAAGTATGCACAGAAGTCCAGGTAGCTGCGTCAAGATTAGTGTTCGTATTCAAACCCTTGAAAAAAGCACCAGAGGAAGCCACAGCTCTAGTAGAATGGGCCTTAACAGAATAAGGAAGGCTCTTACCATGAAAGGAATAAAACAAATAGCTTCTGAGATCCTAGAAGAAATAGTTTGCTTAGATACAGGCTAAGCTAATCCCAAGGCCCTGGGATGAAAGGAAAAAAAGTGCTGATCTGATTTCCAAATAGTCAGTCTTATCCAAATAAAATCTGAGCTGTATATGCAAATCCAATTTGTTCAGCACCTTCTACTGGGAGATTGCAGAGAAGGGGAAAAAGTGGGCAAATGAATAGACTGATTACAGGCATACCTGTCAAAATGGAAACATCAAAAATCTGGACAAAGCCCATGAAAAATAGATACAAATCTGTATGTTGATTAACATAAAATTTGCATACACAATTATGTAACCCCTCCCACTCCACTGGAATTGTGGGATACCAACTTTTAAACGCAAGCTGAAGAACAGATTTTTAAAACACAAACTATTTCTGAAACACTAAACGCATACTACCACTCACTGGCAATTTGCAACCTTAATGGGGAGGGAACCACTGTCCATGAAAGGCAACACAAAGTTAAACACTTCACTTCATTAGTATTACTGCAAAGTATAACTGCCTATGTCAACAAACAGTGTACTCACGAAACATGGAGGCACTACAGATATGTGATCTTCTACTCAACCTCCCCGATTTTCAACATTTTCATCTAAAATTTTTTAATACAACTCTCTACTGACAACCTCATAATATAAGAGCTCAATTCGTTCAGATTTCTTGCTCCATGAGACTGACAGGTATGGTAACAGGCCAAAAATATCAGGTGAAAATCTATACAGTTGAGAGGTATGGACCAAACTGCAAGTGGGCTGGCAGCAAGAATGAGTCAGAAAAATCAAGCACTACTGTAAAGGTACAAAACAGGAAGAAATACAGACCAAACAAAATATTTAATTCAAACAAACAATGCTATCCCACCCTTGCCCAAGGTGGTAATGCAAGTCAAACTGCAACAGCAGCTCCACTCCCTAACAGCTTATGTTAAATAAAGCACATTGTTTCAATAGCTCTGCTTACTTATTTGAAAATCATTTCATGAAAGCATTAACCCTCCAGGAGTTCAAACTAAAACAGAGTTACTAGATCCCAGCGTTTCTAACTAAGTTCAAGTTTCAGTAAGATTTGTCTTCCTATGTGGTAACATTATGGCTCGCTTGGAAGCAGAAGAAACCAAGTGCTATGAAAAAAGGGGGAGAAACAATAAAACAGCACAATGAACTTGGTCAGACTACCCCTCAGGAACATAAAAGATTTGTTGACATTCTTAACTAGCTACATCCAGTAAGGCATATAACCCACCCTTACAGTTAGCCGTATCTACAAAGATAATTGATCTAAAGGTAATTTTTTCATACCCTGACTTTCAGCAGATTTGGTTTGACTCAAGGAACCTAGCCAAGATTATAGGGTGGGTATGGGTAAGGGTCAGTCACTGAGAAGAAGTTTATAAGAATTGCTGCGTAATACATAAAGGGCATGCCAACGTTAATACTAGCACAGAATGACTTAGATGTTGTACAGCAAAAGAATTAAAAGATTGTTTAAACATTCCCTTGGGTCATGTCACCAACCATCCCTGACATGATGGGTGGTGGGAAGTCTCTATACCACTAATGTTACTAGAGATGTTTCATCCTGATGTCAACTAGTGACAGACAAAAAGGGACAGTTCTTCACATGCATCACGAGTTCACTTCTTTCCCACTATCCAGCCAGACACGGACATTAAATATTTTTTTTTCAAATTAGCCTTTGCATTTTTAAAACAAGATAGTTATACAGTGTGTACGCATGCCTTGTTGCTAATTTCATAAAAGCAAACTTATAAACAATTTATTTTTGATTCTCCCAGTCATACAATCTCTACTTGCAGTATTTGAATATTACATATAATCTTGAGACAACAGTTTTAAACTAGTGACAATAATAAAAAACTGTATAGCACACACACACACACACACACACACACACACACACACACACACACCCTTTGTAACGATTACAGCTTGCAGCAATGTACTGAGTTCCCTGGTTCACAAATAAAATCCTTGCTCGCAAATAAATATTCCTTACCGGTTTGTTTGCTTGCAATTAAAAAAATGAGTTTCGTGGATCACAAATAACATCCTCTGGTGCTGGTGGTTCATGAAATTCCCTACCTGGCTCAAATAACAGCTGAAGCCTGCTGAAGTTATTTGCAATGCTTGCAAATAACAGCTTGTAGTTCTCACTCGCTCCGAGCTTCAATTCCGACAGGCTGGCTCATGGGCTAATGTCATCGCGCATGTGATGACATTGGTCAAAGTTCAAAAAATTTAAAAACAGAGTCGGGAAAATCAGAAATTAAGGAGTTCCACTCAGGAATCGTGGCACCCCATTATTTGGACCTCAAAACCAGTAAAAACCGAGAAATTCAGTATGGTTATGAGGTATGATTACAGGACAACTCATTCACAACCTTGGGCGTAAAAGAAGAATTAGTATGCAAGGACCTTATGAAAAAACAAAAAAAGGACAAGCCATAAGAGCTTGAAGCTCAGACACCTGTCCATCAGAAGTAAGGGCTAACAAATGTACAGTCTTTAAGAGCAATGTTGCAAGGACGCTGAAGCTGCAGGCTCAAAAGGAACCCAAATCAGTTTTTCCAAAACATAATTAAAATCCCAAGGAGGAGGAACAGGCTTCTTGGGTGGTCTAATATGAAGGACACTTTTAAGGAACTGTTCAGCCTTAAATCTAAAAGCTAACGGAGGAGATAAAGGCAGACAAGCAGAGACAGCTGATAAATGGACCTTAACTGAAGAATAAGCCAACCCAGCATTGAGCAATCCAAGCAGATAAGAGAGAACCCAAAGGAGTATCCACAGAAAGTGGATCCAGTTTTCGAGAAAGACACCAAATAGAAAATATGTTCCATTTTGATAAATAGGATTTCCTAGTATTGGGTTTTCTGGCCTCCTGCAGGACCCTAAGCACATCCTCAGGAAAAAAAGGTGTCTATGTGGACTCTAAATCCTATCAGCCACAGTGTCAGCTGAAGAGGTTGGGATGGATAAGAGGTCCATTGTCCTGTGTGAATAGGTCCACCCTGTGAGGTAACTTGTGATAATTGCTTTAATGCAGACGGAACCAATGCTGTTGCACTCAAAAGGGAGTCACCAACAAGATTTTGGGAGCATGAACAGGACTTTAAGAATGAGGATAAGGAGAGGGAATGCAAAAAGAAACATCCCCTTCTAAGAGCACCTGGGACTTGAGCACAAAATAGAGGGGACTGTTCACAGGGGAGGCAAATAGATCTATTATAGGACTACCCCACAGGTGGACAATGTCCAAAAACACATCCCTGTGAAGCATCCATTCATGGGATTGAGTTAAGGACCTAGTCAGAGTGTCTGCCACAAAAATTTTAACCTGAGGGAATGTAAACTGCCTGAAGAGTCACTTGATACTGGACAGCAAGATCCCACACCAGGACTGCCAACTGGCAAAGATAAGATCCTGTTCCTGTTTGTTTACATACCACATCACTGTGGTATTGTCTATAAATACCTTGAGAGGTCATGGGGTGAAGAGAGGATGAAAAGCTTGAAGAGCCAGCAGAAGAGCTCTCATCTCTGACACTGATGTGCTCCTTCTGTTGAAGAGGCGACCACACCACCTACATTTTTAGGGAGCCAAATGTTGCTCCCCATCGCACTTCTAAAACATCTGTGAAGAGCTTCCTGAGAGGGAGGAGGGGGGTGAAAAGGGAGCCCTGGATTTAGAGATAACTGCTGTGAATCCACCAGTGAAGCTCCTTCTTGAGGCAAGGTAGAAGAAGAACTACAAAGTCTAGTGAATGTGCATGTTGAAGCCAAACTGATGTCAGAAACCACTGAAATTTTCTCATGTGGAGTTTGACCAGAGGGAGCATAGGGATGGTAGAGGCCATGAATCCCAGAGCTCTCAGAAACACATTGGCTGTAATAGATGCCAGATGATGAAGAGTTTGAAAGAAGGAAGTGAGTGTCAATGCCTTGGGAGGAGGCAGGGATGCCAGCATAGGCACAGTCTGAATCCTGCACCACAGAAAAACATGGTCCTGAGAAGGAGTCAGAAAAAAACATTTTGACGTTTATTGTGAACCTCAGGCTTTGCAGAAAGTAAATGTCAAAATTAAGATTTTGCAATAGGATTTCTGGAGAGGAAGCCTGAAACAGGAGGTTGTCCATGTAAGGAAATACTGGGATCCCCTTTATCCTGCAAAAAACAATCACAGGAGCAAGGCATTTGGTGAATAACCTTGGGGCAGTAGAAAGGCCAAAAGGGAAAGCAGAGAACTGAAAATGCCAGTAAGCAACAAAGAAATGTAAAAACTTCCTGAAAAGGGGATGGATCGGGATACTGAGATAAGCGTCCTTGAGATCCAGAGACACCATATAGGCCTGACGCATCAAAAGAAGGAACAAAGTCTGAAGAGACAACGTTAGAAAGGAGGGCACCTTCAGAAAAATGTTTAGATGAGAGAGGTCTAGAACTGGTCTCCAAGTACTCTCTTTTCTTGGTACTAGAAACATCCTGGAGTAAAACCTTTCCCTTTTTAGACACAGGCACCTCTTGAATAGTACCCTGAGTCAAAACATTACAAAGTACCTCTGGAAGGAAGGAGACCTGTTCCTTAGGGTGCTGTGGAATACCCATGAAAGGGATAAGGGATTTCCAAACCATAAAATACTCCTCACAAATAATGGACAGGACCCAGGAATCTTGAGTAATCTGTAGCCAAACAGGAAGAGAAAGAGAGAGAGAGAGAGAGAGAGAGAGAGAGAGAGGCAAAGAGAAAGAGGAAAGTGGCTGGGAAGACTAGGATAGTTAGACAGCATCTATTTTTTTCTGCAAAAGAAGACCTCTGAGGCACAGAAGTCTGAGTAGCCTTAGCAGAAGCAGCCCACTTTCTACCCTTTTTGCCCTTAGGAGGGCGGCAAGATTTCCTGCAAATAAAGGCTGCTTTACTGGGATAGTTTCTCTGAAATTTAGGCACAGGAGAAACAAACATGTTTAAGTTCCTGTAAAGCTTTGCCCTTATTCTGAAGGGACTTTAAACATATCAGCAGCAGCTTCACCAAACAAGTGTTTATTACCCAGAGGGGAATCCATCAATTTATACTTAATATCATCAGGCAAAGGTTGAAACCAAAGCCAAGACTACCTCCATCACTGACTCAAAAGCAGCAGCCCTAGAGGAAGCATCTGCTGGATCAGAACAACACTAGATGGAATGATGAGCCACATGGGAGGAAATCCCTAAGAGGGTAAGAGCAGAAGTTTTACCCTCAGAGTCTGGCAGTTCAGAAATAACCTGACAAGCCTGGGAAAGGAGAGCCAACAAGTACCTAAACATATAGGTCTGATAATTAACAGCCCTAAAAGACAAGGTAGCATAGGTGTAAACCTTGCCTAGCCTTCCCATGGTCCTACTAGCTTTAGCAGAGGCAGTAATTTGGGAGAGGGAAGCAACTGAGAGAGCTTGTCAAAGGCTACAGACACTACTGAAGGGTCAGCAAAAGGACACTTGTACAAACATTTACAGTCCTCAGCAAGCAGCCTGTAAAATCAATCAGGTTTCTTGGGAGCAAGGGGTTGAGAGTCTGGAACCTTAGAAGCATTGGAAAATGCATCCCAGAAAGGCAGCTAAAACAGGAGGAACAGCAGAAGGTTTAGGAAAATCCATCTGCAGCAACTCATAGTATCTTTTATGTACCTCAGAGACCTGAGCATAATCCTATTCAAAGAACTCCATCACCTGGAGATTGTGTCCCTAAAAGAAATCTCTTCAAAGGGAGTATCTGGACTGGCAGATTCCTCTTCCTCTGACCCATAGTCCAAAGGAGAAGGAATCTAAAAAGAGTCGGCAAGAGATTCCTCATCCAAATCCAGCTCCTCCTCAGAGGAACCCTGTTCCCTGCTTCTTTTTAAGGGATTAGAGGATCAATGGGGGGGGGGCTGGAATAGAAACTCCCTGAGGAAGTTTTAATGCCATCAAAGTACTAAAACTATGAGTGAAGGCCTGCTATTCACCCTGTGGATCCTTAAGAGCAGGAAAAATATCTTTAGGCCCTTCCTTTATCTTCAATGGTACATATGCATTATCAAATTTGGAAGGTTCTGACTCAGGACAGCATTCAATGATGGTAGTAGGATTCTTCTCTGACTAATATCTCAGGAATATCCATAGACCTCTCAGAAATAATCAGCTGTGGTTCCCCCTGAATGTCCAGAATTAATATCTGCAAAGTCTCCTTGGACACGCTTAAAGTCAGATCCCCTCTAGCCTCTAATCTGGTCATGGCAGAGCAATACACTGACAAATCTAGGTGAACCTCTGGGCATTCATTTGCCTTGGGAGATACAAGCGGCAGAGGCTGAACAACAGAAGATGCCTGCATAGGCTTCTTGGCCTTCTTCACTGACTGTTGTCCCTTCGAGCAGGAAGTACCCTCCATTGTGTCTTTCACAAGAAGCTTAAGACACTGACTTTCCAGATAAAGTGCCAAAGAAGATAGTCTGCTATGAAGGGTTTTAGGGACAAAGGCCAGGGGATATTCAGGGATACATTTAGGATATTAATGCTATTAATATGAGACATTGACAGAACGTGAATTAATATACATTTTCTGAAATAAAATGTCTATTACTTTAATTATTGTCATCGTTTATTAAGTGTAACTCACTACCTTTTCTCCAAACATCACTGATTTTAGTAGAGATTCAAAGGGACAGAACTAGAATATGAGTCAAAATCAGGGACAGTTGAGAGGTATGCTGAGTGCCCACCCAACAAACTAATAATGCTCTTGAGTAAATCTCCTTTACTATATTGGTTCTAGACTGCATTCAAGTAGTGCTTTACTTGTATCCAGTGCCATCCAGTCAAAGTTAAGTTCCTTTGATTGCTAAACTGCACTTAAGTTATTTTGAGGGATCACTACTGTTCAAGGGCGCCCGCAGGCAGGTGCAAGGGGGTGCACTTGCACCCCCCTGGAACTGGCTGGCCGAGAAATTAATTTAAATAAAAAAAGTTTTTTTTTTTTTAAAGGGCGTTCCTCTTTAAGAACGCCCTTTGCATCCCGTCCAGGAGCACAGACGCAACAGGTGTTTGCGACCTGTTTTCGTCTTCTGTCTGTGCGCGACTGAAGGTTTACGTCCTTATCTTTCGCGCCTACTGGAGATTTGAATTTAACAGGACGTTCGGACTGCGCAGATGAATATAGAAGTGAAAGGTAGGTGTGTGCCTGTCGTGTGTGTATGTGTGACAGAGGGAGAGACTCCGGACCGGTATAATTCTCAACTACGTAGAATTTTTATCTCACATTACATTTCTGTATTTTTTTGTTTGTATACCCAGCCGCATGCATATACACTATACTGCCCACGGGAACTGAGGTATGCACATGACATTGAGCAGAATTGAATGCAGTGTTTAGCAAATGACTGATTCAGAAACAGCAATGAGCTGAGGCTGAATTAGTACAGTCCTTGTGCCAAGGTAGATGAATTTGTATGATATAAGTATGAGGGAAAGCAGAGAGAACCAGTGTGCTATGGAAGATGTCATAGAGCAGCAGCTTGTGAACCTGTGAGTGCTGAATCTGAGAAAATTGTTAAGGCCAAGTTAACTGCAACTTTAAGTTCATTTTTTTAGTATGGCTGCTGATATGTGCTATAGTACTTGTTCTCATAAAATGAAATGTTAGCCAATACATTCAAATATTTTAGGAATGTGTACTGAGAGAGGTAATGCAAGGCCAAGGCAATTGTTGGGTTAAAGGATTGTCAAGAATAACGGGAGACACATCCATCAGCACATACTCATAGGTTCAAGTGTTCATAGGTTGGTACTAGGCTATCGGCCCTAGGGCCTATACAAGCCTAGCCAAACAATTCTCCGGATATTTCTTCCCACAATATTTATTTCCCTGGACCGCTGTCTAGCACCCCTAGCTGTCCCCAGGGTGAATTTCCTATCTCCCATCCAATCGTCAAGGTTCCTCTTGAAGAGGGCCAAGAAGGTGCGCTGCTTGACATGTATGGGCAGTCTATTCCAGAGTCTGGGGAGTCTCTGGGTCAGGAACCTATCCCTCCAGCATGTTTTGTTCATTGTGATGACAAGGATTAGATCCCTGGAGCGTGTGGCTCTGAGGAATTGGGATTTCTTTAAGTGGAGCATGTCCAACAGCTCAGGGTTTTACATGGCCTTGTATGTTAAGTAGAGATCGCCACTGAGTAGACGATATGCCACAGAGTATAGCTGGAGTTTTTTTTAGATGGTCAGCATATGGCATCTGCTTTAGGCCTGTGATTCTTTTAGTGAGGTATTTCTGTGGCCTTTCCAGCTGTACACAAATCAATGCATTTTGGCTGGGATTGTGATACCAGTTTCAATAAAAGCATTTCCCTAATTATTAAGTTGCACATATATATCATATGCAAAAATGTTTTTTAAGCTTGAATGAAAAAATACATATCACCTTGATGATGAGCTGCAGTGTTGTAGGTATTGTACTGAGAGAAGCATTTGCTCTATAAATTTATGTGCCTGGCATTACCTAAACCGTGTGGATAAAGATATATATATGTCAGACACAACAAGGCATGCTTTATAGGCAAGGGAGAGACTGGTGGTGTCACTCACAATGAAGATGTTAACATCTACCAGAGCAATGCCTGAAAAACAGAGTAAGCAGAAACACACTGCAGACTCTACTGGAAAGACTACACAGAAACATTCCAGAGAATGAGATTCTACTCCAAGCTCTCTATCTCTATAACCAATGGCTTTTTGTCCAGAATGCTGCTTACTGGGCCTACTGAGACTGTACTTTGTAAGATCTGGTGGTGGACATTTATATGGTATGCCACAAAGCCACTGACATTACACATGCCCCTGAAGAAATATCTATCCCCTTAGCATGAAAAGGTAAGTTGATGGGTGCTGGATTGTCTGTTGAGCCTCCTCTCACAGAGACAGAGGAGTTTCTGGCCTCTATCAGAGGCAGGGACACCTAAACATGGTTCCACAATGCAGTGCTGAATGTTAGAGAGACCTTCAGTGGCCAACAGGATTATCTGCTTGAGATGCTCCAGGTATGTAGACATCTTTCTAAGTAAGAGTACCTGTTCATAGGGTCATAGGATCATAGGAGATTACTAGGCTATCAGCCCACAGGTCATTTCAAGTGTAACCATTTCAACCCAAAGTAATACCTTAGAGGTACCAGTCAACACCAAAGATTGCATTTAATGATGACTGCCCATGTCCAGCAGGGTTGTGGGCACTACCCCTGGTAAGAATTTATGGTGTCCCGTCCACTCATCCAAGTTCCACTTGAACAATGTCATAGAGGTGTTTCACATGAACTGGTAGCCAGTTCCAAAGATGTGGCAGTTTCTGGGAGATACATCTGTCCCTCCAGCATGTCCTATGTAAGTCACAGGTCATATTTAAGTCCCTGGAGTGGGTAGCCCTTACCCATTTGATTTATGGATATACAGTAAGTTCATTAGGTTTGGGTCTTGAGTTGCTCTGTAGGCCAGACATAAGTATCCCCTAAGAAATCTATACGATATGGAGTATAGTGACAGGGATTTTAGTTGGTTCGAGTAAGGCACGTGCTGGACGCCCCTGGTCTTCTTTGTTAGAAACCTCTAAAGTCTCTCTAATTGATGTAAGTGCTTAGTATGGTACATACCAAATGGGGCACAGGCTGTGCACCTGAAATTGATCAATATTCATCAGTGCTCACCCATATAACCATATCTATCCCCAGTAGCCAGTTTATATCAATAGGACAAGAAATTGTTGGTATTAAAAGAATCAAAGAAAATGCTGTTGATGTGTACCAAAGGTTCAGAATGTCATTTTGGAACTGAAGGTTTGGAGCAAATAGCAAGCAAACCACTGAACTATATTCTTCAGCAAGTTCATAAAGTGTTCAGTGGGGCTTGTTTGGTAAACGCACTCAGTATCGGCGAACACTAACTAGAAAGCTCTTGAAAATATGCTTTTAGGGAAGTAGGTGCAAAGTCACAACGATGGGCATTTCAAAGTAAAAATCAACATGGCAAGTTAGTTCATCATCCTGTCCTGACCCTCTGCTGATTTTGTTCTTTTATAAAGTGCAGACTGCAGAGGGTAAAAACCAAGGGTGCAGTACTTGCATACTCTTTGTGGTGCATGTAGCTCTACCCAGGTAAGCAAATATAAATAAATAAATGAATACATTTAGTCTGATCCTCATACAATTTGTGGCTGTCTAATAAATCATTTACAGTGAAATGACTAAAATAAATGACAAACATTTGAGAATCAGACTTCATATCCTGCAGAAAATGCTTGCTAATGCAAAACCCATCATTTTATTTACTTTCCAAGTTTGTCCTGCCATTATTTTTACATTGTTCAGAATGCATTGTAGTAAGAGGTTGAGAGGTATGGTGTGGATTCATACCTCTGAACTGCCCCTGATTTTGCCTCATATTTTGTCCCTTGTCCCTCATTAAAAACATGTCATTTTCTGGTAAATTACTGGATTGCCAAAGGGTGGATTCACATGTCCCAAGATGGCAGAAGCTTGTTGCCTAAGAGTTGAAGGCTTTCAGTCAGTCAGTCATGCTAGACATTAATACTTTCATCATTTTTGTTCAGTTTTACATGTTGGTACAAAACCAGTTCAATTAACTTTAAAGTGAATTACAGCAATTTTATTGTTTAGCATAAAACAGATGCTTTCACTGTGAACAGACTCCCTGAACTGCGCTGGCCAAATAAATCCTGCTGTAAAACATTTTCTTAAGTGTTTTTGCAGGGTTGGGGGCCAAGTGTTCTTGCATACCTGATGTGAGGGTCAAGCCCCCAATCTTATATACACCATCTCCACAGTCGCACCAACTTGAAGAAAGGGGGAAAATTCTGCCCAAATGAGATTTGCTTCAGGCACAACTCACTGCTAGTGATTTCCTATGGTGGAACTTCAATCTCTGGAGAATTCACCCTCAGGCAATTGAATCTCAAATGTCCAGTCTTTGTTCATCAGTAGGGTAACTTATATTTATTTTTCAGCTCAAAATTTTTCTGTGTTCCCACCAAACTAATCTCTCCCAATTTCAAAACTAGCAATTTTCAGAGAAAAGGTGGTGGATTTTACTGAATAAAGAACGGTGATAATTAGAGTTATAGACTTCTTTTACTTCAGTAAATGTATGTTCACTCACATTTTTGTATTTCTATTCTGTCATCTCTTCAAATTAATAGAACTAATATTTTTTTTAAAAAGTGTTCCTGATTATTTCTGTATTGGTCCCTTATTCTAGAGGTGGGAGGTTGATAGTTATGGATTTCAGACTTTATATATTTTAGCAACTTTTTAAATTTATAAAAGCTATATTTAAAATCTGTCCCTGATTTTGTCTTTGTCTAGAATTATTGGGCTAAGTCAAGTTCAGGACCAGCCTGAGGAGAATGGTGTGTTTGTGGGCATGTTTGTGTGTGCGTGTTTGTGTGTGTGTGTTTGAGAGAGAGATACAAAGAAAAAGAGATTGAGTAAGTTTATATTAATGCAAAACTGTTATAGTTTTGTAAGTGTATTGTAGAACAGCCCTGGTTTTGTCTCATGTTTTTGTCATGTCCATCATAATATGCATTATTTTCTGGTAAATCGCTGGGGATTACAATAAGTCAGCAATGCCAGATATCAAAGATTCAGACTTGTTCTGCACATTAATGCAAAAGCTTTTTAAGTGAATCATGTGTTCATGAAAGAATGAGTGGGTGGTAATTGCAGAACTTCCCTGGTTTTGCCACAGTTTTGTCATGTGTGTGTGACTTGATGTGTGTGTGTGTGTGTGTGTGTGTGTGAGTGTGTGTAAGAAATAGGTAGGTAGGACTCTGAGTCTGTGGATGTAAGAAGTAGGTAGAAGTGTGTATGCATGTATGTAAGAAATAGGTAGGTAAAAGCAGGTGTGTGAGTGTGTGTTTTAAGTGTGTAGAGTATCTATGCTTGGTCATTGATTAGTATTACACACAGATATAAGTACACATAACTAACTTGGTATTAATTAATGTCTTGGTAAATTTGTGAGATCATTGGTTAGGCTACAAATCATCTGCTGGATCAACAGCCTGTTTGAACCTTTAACCTATGATCTCATATGTACACAAAACAAATGTAACTGCAGCTTCCTTATATACGATAGCCATACTTCATGGAACAGAGTGATGGAGCCCTGATTGTGATCCAGATGTCCTGAACTTTAGTGCCTCTGACACAAGAGGAGGAAATATGGGGTGTGAGAAAAAGTTGCTTGTTTCAACTCGCCTGTTACTGGAGGCAGGATTGGGGTAGGGCATGTGTCTGGGCACACTTCCCAACATCTAACATTCCTACACTTAGTATGCAGAGCAGGTAAAGCTCCATGTGGTGCAAAGAATTATGATCAAATTTCTCTGATCTTAACTATACAGTTGTGTTCTTGAAATGAATGTTATGATTCACCTCATTAGCTTCTCTGTTCCATTCTAGAGGTGAATTTCCTGACATCTGGTTCTTGAACATGTAACAGTTTGTTTATGATCAGAGATTTGATCATAATTATTCATTTTTTCTTAATCATGTCCTGAAATTTTTAATCTGGTGTAAGGAGGTCCATCTTCATCAAGCAGTATGAGTGAATCACATTTCCGGTCAGCTCAGCATCTAAAACTTTGCCAGGGTATTACTCCATCCTCTTTGCCCAAAATGGCTTGCCATCTCGCTTCCGGTGCAGGCCTCCTGCTGCTCGTCATGTTTCCATCGGAGACGGATGCTTTCAGGCAACTTTGCTTTAAAGTTAACTACTTTGCGTAAAACATTGCTGAATTTTGCAATTATCACATCCTTTTCTGATTGGAATTACTGTTTTTGCAGCTTTCTAATCTACAAATCAGGTCAGGTCCATCTGATTTCTTTTTTGCACGGTATTGCTTTCTCTCCCTTTGGCCTTTGCATTCTACACAATAGTGTTTTACTTTCTATTAAACTGTTAGTTCATACATTTAATCTGTCATTTTATTAGATGTTAATATTTTCTAGTACTGAAGCTCTCTAGATCAGTTGCTGTCTCTTGTAGATTTTGAGTAGTTTGTTACATTTATTCCTTGGCTCTTGTCTGTACTTTCTAAAAATATTTTGACTGTGGATAGTCATGCATTTAGAAAGTGTATTTAATGTGGCCACAAAAATGCCCAGAACAGACGCACTCTTTTTGCTATCTGGCTAAGTGAGGAGCACTTTGAATAGAAATGTGGCATTTCTGCTTCTTTCTATCCCCAGATTACAAAGGACTGAAATAACCTTCTTTTGAAAAGTCTTAAGGGTAAGTTGTGCATCCACTCCTGAAGGGACTTGATCTTGAGAACAGTCTTTGGGTTGACACTATTGGTCTCAAGGACAGAGCCTATGCTTTTGGATTTTTCTAACCACAAAGATGAAGAAATAATAGACAGAAAACACAGGTGACAACTATACTTGTAAAGAAATAGAAATAACAGACAGAAAACACAGGTGAAAACTATACTTCTAAAGTTTTTTTTTTCAATAAGGTACTAAATAATCCAAGGTGGAAGAATTTTCTAAATTTTCTGTAACAACTCCTTTTTAGGGGGGAGTTACCAGGATGCCTGTAATATTAGTTGAATATCCATTTAGACAGGTCAGACATGGGTGTTTTCCTCTGTTTCTTTTATACAGGTATGTAAGAGTCTGTAATCTGGACCATTTCCAGACAGGCCCATAAATTCCTACTATTGCTGTTCTTTTACATTGGATGTAGACCACGAGATGATTGTGAGGGCTTTAATGAAGGTGTTGCAGGAAATTTTACTCATGTCATCCACCTCTGGTACCAGTGGAGGCAAAGGCATTAGTATGAATTTCTGAAGGATGTGGAGTCTTAAACTCAAATGTTTGTCATTATTTAATGACTTCAATCATCAGCTACCTGACAGAAAAGTACAGATTTTAGGAGGAACACAAAAAATATGAGGCAAAAATCTGGACATTCTGCAAAACTTTGTACAATTGAGAGGTATGATGGTGCTTACTGCAGTATTAAGTTTTCTTTGCCTAAACATGTATAAAATCAAAAATCAACTAGTTTTATGTATTTATTGTTTGTTGTTGTCCAGGTTAGCATGATACACATGTTAATCATTGGTGTTGTTGAAGCACGTCAGAAATTTTTTTGTTTGTTTTAATGCCATACCTGACACTTTTTTTTTTTTGTTCAGTATCATAATTGATAGAAGATCTGCAAGATGTTGACTACAAAGGCAGTAGTAGCCTATTGGAGACTTTAGGTGGTCTTATAACTTCAAAGCCGATGCATCAGACAAGAAGCGAGCATTCAGATATAGCAGCGATATGATGTAGTTCATTACTGACAGCAATTCGTTTTTGAAATTCTTCATGTTCTAGGTTTTGCATAATTTTAGGATGCAGATAAAATAAGTTGAACTGAGCAGTGTTACTGCTGGAAAAGCAAGATGTCAGTGAAGAAACTAATAGTCAAGATAGGGAATATAAATACTTGTTCTGTAATAACTCGCAAAATCCATGCTATTGTGTTTGCTTGGTGTGTCGAATACAAATCCTTGGCAACACTAACTCAATACCAAGTTTATCTGCTAGTGATCTTGCATGACTGAGAATGTCATTCCTAAAGTGCTCTTCAGCATGGTTGCGGTGCTCCTTGAATGTTTTAATAAGTCTGTTGATGTGTTGTTGAGCCTTTACTATATCAAGTTGAACAGACTGCAACATCTGGGCAACGAGCTCAAGAACCGATGAGTAATTTGCAATAATAGAGAAATCAGAAATGTGCATGAAGAGCAAGCACTGAGTAACATATGTACATTTTGTCTGGTTTCACCAGCAGAGCTCTTCTGAAGATTAGCCAGGCAGTCAAATATTTTCTCAAAGTTCTGACTAAACACAAGAATGGATCTATATTTCTTGATCAGTCATGTCTCACACAGAAGAGGTATATTTGGTACCAATGCTGGTCATTTTGGACTGTCACGGAAAAAAATAATAATCTTCTTGATAACACCAACAGCACTACATATTTCAGGAACGTCATTCAGATCATTGACTACAAGATTTAGTCTGTGAGATGTGCAGTGGATAAAGGCTGTTTATGGATACTTTTCGCAAATCTTTGCCTGAACACCATTCTGGATGCTTGCCATTATGGAGCAGCCATCATAGCCTTGTCTAAGTAATTTTTCCAAGTCTAGACCGTACTTTATGCATTCACTGACAATGACATTTGATACAGACTGTGCATCTCTCGCAACAATGAGAACAAAAACCGTAAACTCGTCTTGAATACAATCATCATTAACAAACTGAATGCCCAATGACAGCTGCTCAATGCCTGAAATATCTGCAGTTTCATCTGCTAATACACTAAATCCAACTGCCCTGTTCACTGCACAAACAATCTCCTTTTGAAGTACATGTTTGCATTCTGTCAACAGCTCATTTTGCACCCTATGGGATATGTACCGATCATTTTCTGCAGCTGTTTCACTGTGCTATTTCAATATTGTGTTGCCAGCTTTAATACAAAAATCTAACAAGTCACAAAAATTTCCACCAGAGCCTTCTTTTCCACAGAGGGGAATGTCATGGGTTGCACAGTAAATAATTGTGGATAAAATTGGTTCCAATTTATTTCAGTTCTCTGCAATTTGTTTTGCTACTGCTGCATCTAGCTGTGGAATAACAGCTGTTTCTGGCTTCTGTCGTGTACGAGAAAAATTGGCAGCATCTTCAGTACAACCTTTGTGCCATGATGATTGCATGTGATTTCTTGCAGACTCATTGAAGGCATTACACTTTGCACTCACAATAGTGATGAAGCTGCTTGCAACCCATGGTGAAGTGACTGAGGAAATAATACACAAGTTAAACAGAGTGGGCCTTTCAGGAGAGGAGAATATGCAAGCCACGGTGAGTACTGCGACAATCAACTATATCTGAATATAATTGTTTAATAAATAATGACATGCATTTCAGTTTCAGATTTCATATTATTTAGAAAATGCATTCTAACACAAATTTTTATATTCTAGCAACTTTCTAAATGTGTCCCTATTTTTGGGCTTTTGTCCCCATCATTGTAACAGGCTTTGTCCAGATTTCTTGTGTTAAAAGATTCAGAGGTATGGTGTGTATGTGTGTCTGTATGTCTGTATAAGAAGGAGGTAGCATACCCCTCAGCTGTCCAGGTTTTTGCAGAATGTCCAGATTTTGTGCCCCATATTATTCCTAAAAAGGATTGAAGTTGCTAAATAATGATAGACATTTGAGTTTTAGATGTCATATCCTATAGAAAAATGCATACTGACATCATCATCTTCTTTCGGTCACCACAGTGGATCATCTGTTTCCATTTCTTCCTGTCCTCTGCATCTTGCTCTGCACACCAACCACCTGCATGTCCTCTCTCACCACATCCATAAACCTTATCTTAGGCCTTCCTCTCTTCCTGTTACCTGGTAGCTTCATCCTTAGCATCTTTTTCCCAATGTACTCAGCATCCCTCCTCAGCTCATGTCCAAACCAATGTAATCTTGCCCCTCTGGCTTTGTCTCCAAACCTTCCAAACTGGGATGACCATCTAATATACTTATTCCTAATCCTGTCCACCCTCGTCACACCCAGTGCAAATCTTAACATCTTTAACTCTGCCACATCCAGCTCAAACTCATGCCTTTTTGTCAGTGCCACTGTCTCCAACCCATATAACATAGCTGGTCTCACTACCCTCTTATAGACCTTCCCTTTCACTCTTACTGGTACTCGTCTGTCACAAATCACTCCTGACACTCTTCTCCACCTATTCCATCCAGCCTGTACTCTCTTCTTCACCTCTCTTCCACACTCACTGTTACTCTGAACTATTGATTCGAAGTATTTAAACTCATCCACCTTCGCCACCTCTACTTCTTGCATCCTCACCATTCCTCTATCCTCCCTCTCATTCACACACATATATTATGTCTTAGTACTGCTGACCTTCATTTTTCTTCTCTCTAGAGCATATCTCCATCTCTCCAGGGTCGTCTCCACCTGTTCCCTACTCTCACTACAGATCACAATGTCATCTGCAAACATCATAGTCCACGGGGACTCCTGTCTGATCTCATCTGTCAACCTGTCCATCACCACTGCAAATAAGAAAGGTCTCAGAGCTGATCCTTGATGTAACCCCACCTCCACCTTAAACACATCTCACTCCCACCTCAGACCTCACCGCTGTCACACTACCCTCGTACATATCCTGTACCACTCTTACATACTTCTCTGACACTCCTGACTTCCTCATACAATATCACAACTCCTAAATAGGCACCCTGTCATATGCTTTCTCTAAGTCTACAAAAACACAATGCAACTCCTTCTGACCTTCTCTGTACTTCTCCATCAACACTCTCAGACCAAGCATTGCATCTGTAGTGCTTTTTCCTGGCACGAGACCATACTGCTGATCACTAATCATGTCCCTTCTTAACCTAGCTTCCACTACTCTTTCCCATAACTTCATGCTGTGACTGTTCAATTTAATCCCTCTGTAGTTACTACAGATCTGCAGATCACCCTTATTCTTTAAAATCGGTACCAAAACACTTTCTCCATTCCTCAGGCATCCTCTCACTTTCCAAGATTTCATTAAACAATCTAGTTAAAAACTCCACTGTCATTTCACCTAAACACCTCCATGCATCCACAGGTATGTCATCTAGACCAACAGCCTTTCCATTCTTCATCCTCTACATAGCTATCCTTACTTCCTCCTTGCTAATCCATTGCACTTCATGATTCACTATATGCACATCATCCAACCTTCTCTCCCTCTCATTCTCTTCATTCATCAACCCCTCAAAGTACTCTTTCCATCTCCTCAACACACTCTCCTCACTTGTGAGTGTGTTTCCCTCATTATCCTTTATCACCTTTACCTGATGCACATCTTTCCTAGCTCGGTCCTTCTGTCTAGCCAATCGGTACAGGTCCTTTTCTCCCTCCTTAGTGTCCAACCTTTCATACAGCTCTTCATACGCCTTATCCTTAGCCTTCACCACCTCTCTCTTTGCCATGCACCTCATCTCCTTATACTCCGGTCTACTTTCTTCATCTGTCTGACAATCCCTCTTCTTTGCAAACCTCTTTCTCTGTATACTCTTCTGTATTTCCCCATTCCACCACCATGTCTCCTTATTGCCCTTCCTCTGTCCAGATGTCATACCAAGCACCTTTCTAGCTGTCTCCCTTACTAGGTCTGCTGTAGTTACCCAGCTCTTTGGTAACTCTTCACTGCCACCCAGTGCCTGTCTTAACCCATCCCTGAACTCCACCTCACAATTACCCTTTTTCAATTTCCACCATTTGATCCTTGGTGCTGCCCTCACACTCCTCCTCTTCTTGATCACCGTCATCCTATAAACCACCATTCTATGCTGCCTAACTACATTTTCCCCAATCACCAGTTTACAGTCTCCAATCTCCTTCAAAATGGCCCTCCTACATAAGATATAATCCACCTGTGTGCATCTTCCTCCACTCTTGTATGTCACCCTATGCTCCTCCCTCTTGTTAAAATATGTATTCACCACAGCTATGTCTACCTTTTCGCAAAATCCACTACCATCTGACCTTCTGCATTCCTTTGTTTAACACCATACCTACCCATCACTTCATCATCCACTCTGTTCCCTTCACCAACATGCCCATTAAAATCTGCTCCAATCACCACTCTCTCACCCTTGGGTACAGTCATCACCACTTCATCCAATTCACTCCAAAATTTTTCTTTCTCATCCATCGCACACCCAACTTGTGAAGCATATGCACTAACAACATTCATCATTACACCATCAATTTCCAGCTTTATAAACATCACTCTATCCGACACTCTTCAACTCCAAAACACTCTTAGCATACTGTTCCTTCAGGATAACTGCTACGCCATTTCTCCTCCCATCCACACCATGATAAAACAATTTGAACCCACCTCTGATACACCTAGCCTTACTCCCCTTCCATCTGGTCTCTTGCACACACAATATACCAACCTTCCTTCTCTCCATCATAGAAAATGCATACTAACATAAATCCTGTTATTCTAGCAATGTTCTAAGTTCATGAGAGCAATATTTATAATCTGTCCCTATTTATGTTGGGCTTTGTCCAGATTTCTTGCAGAGGTTGAGGTGTGTGAGAAAGTGAAATGCCCTATTTAGAGTTAGCAGGTAGAATTTATTTTCAAGTGTATTTTCAAGGAATTGTGAGCTTCAAGGGAAGAGAAGTTTACTGCTGCTCATGCTAAGTCTGCTTAAAATGTGCAACTGTTTTGTTTAGCAAATGGTATCATTATTGTGGTATAGAATTTTAAAGCAGTGTTAGTAGTACAGCAGGTAGCATACCTGCATCTTGATGCAGAGGGCTATAGGTTCTACTCCCACAGCATGTTGATTTGTATTTTAAGGGGGTGGAGTGCTGCAGTCCTGGCTATGTCCTCCTTTGGATGAGATGCCTAATAACTATGAACTTGTTTTTCAGCTTACCACCCATTCTGTATATACCAGCTTACCAATTTTAATGCAACATAGGCAGTGCATTCTTCAAGGGCAGCAGGCACTGAATTTGTTGATGAAATGCTGAAATATAAAGTTGTTTTCTAGCAACAACCTCTTCATTAGTTTCAGATGTCTATAATGTGGAATTATTCAGATGACTTTTTTTACTTCTGCAGAGATTGTGCATACTGACTGACATTGATGGATTGTAATGACAAAAGTTTAAGTGACCTTTTATGGTTGAAATGTTTTGAATTGGGCAGTTTGTCATTATCGGCTCATATGTTTTATTTCATTGCTTGCTGGAAAAACATTCAAAACTATAAATTTAGAACCGTCTAACAAGTGGTGCTGTATTATAGAAGGGATATAATTAAAGTATTTTATATTATAATTAATACAATCTGTATATATTATAATCGTGCATGATCATATGTATAAATATGTACACTTCTTATGCATGGCTACTCTTGCTTATCACAGTAACAGGAAGGATACTGTAATGGCTGTGTCAAGAAAAAAGATCTAAAGCTTTTAGTTAAGCATATAATGAAGTTGTTCACATCAGTGATAATGCAGACCCAGTTTCATATACCTAAGGGTCAACCACACAAAATCAGAAAACACCCAGAATTTCCCTTGCCAACTCAGTAAAACTAATCTTGAAAAAATAATTAATAATGTGTATATATTAGGGCTATTGGAATTATCTATAAAAAGATGAAGTGATGATTTGCAACTATGTCAATGTTGGGATTATGAAGAAATGCTTGATTAAGCATTAATTAAAAGATATACATAATTTAGTGAATGCGCACATTTTAAGTTAAATACAGCTATAACGTGCATTCAGAGCATAGAATGCCAGCTTTTATTTAAACAGCAACTTGTGTTACTGAGAGCTAATCTTGGAAGCCAAATAACACTAGTGTTATAAACTAATCTGTATAATCTGAACAGGCTCATGGGACTCAGTTTAGTGTCCTACATGAAAAATACTGAGCTAATGAACACTATTCCCCAGTAGTTGTTTCTAAGTCACTTACAAATAAATAAATAAAACAAGGGGAAGTATTTTGAGGTAAAACAAATATCTTGTCTTTATGGTAGGTAAAAAGTAAAACTCTGTTAGTACCCAAGTAAATAAAATTATTATTAGCAATGAATGAGAAATTATTCCAGTATAGAGGACTGAACAGCCAAGCCTTCTTGATCAGAATTCAAAAGGGCTGCCAGCTGAAAGTTCCCTTGAGTTAGTTGCAATGTACATGGGGTATGTAAAACAACTCATCATGGATTCCTAATTAAATCCAGATATCTGTAATCATTGTAGAAGTAAAGCATAAAACAGTATGCACACTAAGAATTTTGACAGTGTTTATGGCAACTGGGGAGAAATAGCCAAGTAATGGGACCCTGTAATGGCTGCGTGGGGGAGGGGCTGCATGAGTGGAGGGGGTGGGGCTATGTGGGTGGGGGTGTGGCTGTGTGGGTGGAGGGGGTGGGGCTTTGTGGGCGGGGCTCGGGTTTGCACCCCCCTGCAAAAAATCCTGCGGTCTCCCTTGCTACTGTTTCCTACTTTTGTGTGTGCATTTCACTGATTTTTTTCTTTTTTTTTTGGGTAAAAAAAATCTCTCTTCTCTGCACTGTTACTGCTGTAGGACTATCTTGAAAATGCATTCAGCAAGGGATTTCCAGCCAGTTGTTTAGGTGGTTTGTGGTAGCATTACACTTGCAGGTCTCCTACTGTATTTTTTACATTAGGAAGACTGAGTTTATTAATCTTGTGGTAGGACGTGTTTGCCTGGTCTATCTGAAATACACAAAAGGACTCATAGTTTGGACATTTTATTGGCAAAAGGGCTCAGTTAGTTTTCTGTTCTTTTTTTTTCTGTGCTGCTAGAAATATTGTGCATTTTCATGGGTCAGCAGTGCTCTGTACAGTAGCAAACAGCTAGAAAGAAAGGTTCATAAAACTGTATCCTGTAAAATAGCAATAGAGCACAAATACCTTGTATGCCAACAAGCTTACAGCAGCTAGTTGGGAGTCAAGTGACAATATCTACAGATTTATATGAATTCAGTATTGTATAAACATTAAAGTTAGTAGAATTTAGAACTGTTTTAGCATAATCGGCTCTGATAAAGCACCCTTAATACCCTTCTAACCCCAATACACCAGCCATTGTCGCTCACAAATCAAAGGACTGGAAGTATGGCTATGTAATTTCCTAACTTCTCTGTAGCCAGGTTTGTGGATATGGACATCTTGAGACAATGTAGCAATTGTCTTGTGTTTAATGACAGTCACTTAATCTTTAAAAAAGCAGAGACAGTATGTGAGAGTACTTAAACAATGACATTGGAGGCTAAACTATGGCATACAAGTGCACATCAGATTGTAAAAACCACGCACATAATACCCACCTGACATAGTACACATCACACACAAACTAATGTATGCTGAAGCACTTAAAAGCAATCTTCCTAAACAACAAAGATTGCCTAGATCACCCATTGTCAAAGCGATGTCTCAGCTAGCTCAAAGTCGCTCAGAAAAAACACCATCTAACACCAACACATACTGTCATTTTCAGTGGAGCCCCAAACACTAAATCCCTACGGCAAGCAAACACACTTCCCAGGACTGTCATCATAGGTGACTCCATTGTAAGTTATAGTGATAGCCCTCTAACCAGGTTGAACAAGGGGAAGATGACATTTAGTTGCTTATCTGCTGCCAGAGACCACCAAATCACACATGCACTCAATTCATTACATCACAGGCACCAACCAGTATGATTCCATCATAATCCTTGTAGGTGTAAATGACTGGAGACATACCTCCCTGAACTATATGAAGAGAGAAAATGTGGAGCTTTCAGAATGCATGTCTCAGTCTGGTATGAGCCTACCAATGAGTAGCATATTACCATCGCAGAGGATGATGCCACAATACAAGCACAAAATTATTAATTTCAACAACTGGCTGTCTTTCTGGCATTATTCTAAGGGGATCCAATATTTGTCAGCTTGGGAGGACATGGTTAACAGACCACATTGCTTTTCCAAGGATGGTCTGCACCTTTCGCCTCTAGGCCTTCAAATATTGGCTAAAACTTTATTCAGTCTGTAGTGTTTTTTACCGACATAGAAAAATCAACTCAACTGAACCTCAAGGTGTTACTACTCAGTGCCAGGAGTCTAAATAAAAAACTACACTCCATGCAAGCTCTCCTCACACCTGTGCATTTACTGAGACACGGTTTGAAGTGGCAGAGAGTACCTTGACAGTGCAAGGTTTCAGTGCCTTCCACACTTTTAGACCAGTAGATGCACAGACAAGGGTTAAAGGTGGAGGTGTCTCAATATACAATCAATAACAAGCATACCTCTAGGGTGGTCAAACAGGATGATGTGCTGGAGTTCCTCCACCTGCAGATCACTATAGACAAAATCCCGTACCATATCCTAGCTAGCTGCATGTCACCCTACATCTCCCAAGAAGCTCACAATGCATGTTTGGACCTACTGGAAACAGTACCATCCAACCTAACATCCTATTCATGGCAGACTTTAATCACCCCTCTATAGACTGGGAAGCATGCGTGGCTTCAAGTCTACAGGCACAGAGATTCCTGGACTTTGGAAATCCAAACACACTTGACCAATTAGTGAATATACCTACTAGAGGCTCCAACATCCTGGACCTCATACTTACAAATATGATAGAATGCTGCATCCCCAATATCTCATCTGCCCTGGCAAAGACAGATCATAAAGCTGTCTCCTTTGAAATCAAAATCAACTCGATAATCCTATTAAAACCAGTAACCATTAGGAACTAGTCTAAGGAAAATTATGTTTTATTAAGTGATGCATTGCCAAAATTGAATGCCCCTCCAAATCCACAGAAGACAGCAGCCTATGCTGAATTGCTCTCAGAAACTCTGTACAACCATGTCAATGGCTGCATAGAAGCTGCTGTACTTACCAGAAGTAAGGCCAGGACTAGCTCTAGGAACAAACCACCCTGGTGTCATCCCAAATTAAACAGGATATACAACAAAAGGAAAAAAATATGGCAAAAATCAGGAAGGATAATTCCCATAAAAATAGAAACTCTCTCATCAAAGTAAACAGGTAACTAAGAGGGCTAATTAGGTCAAGCAAAGCCAACTCATAGGTTAAGATAGCCTCCCAGGTGAAAGATAACCATAAGACCTTCTACAGCTATGTCAGAAACCTCAAGGGCAGCACACAACAATGTGCTGAACTGGTGGTTAATGGTGCCACATTCACTGAGCCTGACAATACAGCAAACTTCTTAGAGGACAAATACAGTTCCATCTTGAACACCCTCTCACCTCCAGCCATCTCCTCAAAAATACATTCAAACATAAGCCCTTTCAGCTATAACTAAGGAGTATCTACTGGCTGCACTCACCAAAGCAAAGAACGTGACCTCAATGGGCCCGAAAACAGGGCATTCCTGGACCCCGTTTTGATTTATTTATTTTATGTGACATTTGTTTACTGGAGTGGTCTGACTGTGTCTACAGAACCCACTTTCAGCAGAGGCCCGGGAAGAAAAGCTCCACATACAGTACAATACAAATACAGTATAATCCAATACAATACAAATTACATTAGAAATACTACACAAAAATAAGTTGAAGGAACAAACTATGTTACAAGATGTTACAATATATGCTACACATGTAGACAATTCTATAAAGTTAAAATATTATAGACAATAATAGTCACTCTCACAATCTACATAGCCTATGAGTAGACAATGTTCAAAAATAGTATGTAGGTAGCACAATGTATGACACTGACTATTATAGTACATGAAAAAACAGAACATTGGTTTCAGTTAGGAAAATAATAGCCAGAAAGTTAGTGATGCAGAAAGATAGTGAGAGAGTTAAGAATAGAGGCATTACAGCTTGAGTAGTAACTTAAGGATATGGTATAGCAACAAAGATGGAGTTAGGAGAGCTTTAGGCTCTTGCAGACTGTGAGGGAGTGAAATGTGACAGAAGAGGAGGATGAGGCTAGTGTGGAAGAAGTGAACATTAGACAGGCTTTATGCAGGAGCAGGGCCATGTATTTTTGAGATGATTTGTTAAAGAAGCTTTGAAATGGATTAGGACAGGCCTAGACCCAGTAGCTAGAGGTAGTGAATTCCATAGTATAGAGACAGAGTATGAATACAGAGTGACCTGTTTTTTGTGTGGGTTTTGAGATAGCTAAGAGATTTTTGTCTTCTGATCCTAGGGATCCATTTAGTGTGTAAGGTGTCACTAGATTGGCTAGTGCAGGGCAGGCAGAAGGCTTGAAATTAAGGTTGCGCAAGGTGGATAGCTGAATAAAAGCAAGCTGTTTAGGGAGTTCAAGCCAGTTTAGTTCTAGTAGTGGTTTACAGTGGTGTGTGTGATATCTAGAGTTTGTGGAAAACTTTGCAACTTTGTTGTAACACTGTTCCATCTTGCTTAGGGTAGAAGTTTGTAAATTAGTTAGAATAGGGCCACCGTAAAGAAAGGAGGGACGTAGAAATGTTTTTTCAATGGTAGTTTTTGTTGCTGCAGTAAAGAAATGCTTGTTTCTATATAAAATTCCCAGTTTTTGTTGAGTTTTCCTTATATTTTGCTGTATACGGGGGTCAAATTAAAGTGTGTCAATGATAACTCATAGAAGTTTGATTTCCTGCACTATTTCTCTGACAGTGTTGTCAGATACAAGGATGTTGAAATGATCAGTGACAGGGGAGGTGTTTTTGGGGTGAAAGAGTACTAGTTTAGTCTTCTTTGGATTAAGAAAGAGCTTGGAATTTCTTAGCCAGGATTCAACTATAATAAAGGACTGAATGGGCCCCGAAATTTTTGAAAGTAGTTCTCGTAGTGATTGAGCAGTACAGATTATGGTGGAATCATCAGCATACTGAATGAGGGTTCTAGGGTGACAGGCAGTGTGAAGGTTGTTTGTTAAAATGTTGAAGAGTAGAGGTCTGAGGATGGAGCCTTGAGGGACTGCAGTAGGGTTGTGGAGAAAGGGTAAGAGTTCATTGGACCAATTCCACTGCTTGTTTATGATCCTTGAGGTAGCTCTGAAACCATTTTACCGTGTTATGTGAGAAGCCTAAGTTAGACAGTGTATTCAAAAGTAAGGGGTGAGACACTGTGTCAAAGGCCTTGGAGAAATCAAGGAATACTGAGGCTGTATAGCATCCTCCATCTCTGGCCTTGTTCATGGTGTCTGTAAAGGATAATAGGACTGTAGCTGTGCTGTGGCTGGGTCGGAAGCCATGTTGGGTTTTGGTTAGAAGATTGTTTTGCAATAGATAATGCATTACATGCTGATGGAGACCTCTCTCAAGAATTTTGGATATGGGTGACAAGATGGATATAGGATGGAAATTGGATGGTTCCAAAGAGTTGCCATCTTTGTGGATGGGGTGATGTGGGATTGTTTCCATATGGTAGGTACTTCTGATTCAGATAAAGACCTATTTATAAGGATACTGATTGGATAGGTGATCGAGCTGGCAGACAGTTTGAGGTAGTGTGGTAGAAGATTATCAGCTGACGTGGAGTGGGGTTTTAGTTTTTGTTGTAGTTTCTTAATGGTGTCAGTGGGTATGAGCTGAAATGAGAATGGTTTTGTATGACATTTTGTTGAGTAGGAAGATTATTAATGACAGGGTTCGAAGCAGCTGATGGTCTAGGGTCCATGCTTGAACAGGTTGAAAGGTGGGGGGGGGTCTAGCATTAGGGGTGTTAGTTAGTAGGTCTGATATTGATTTTATGAAATGCTTGTTAAAGTTTTCAGCTATTTGTGATGGAGGGGTATCAGGTGATGGCTTATGCTCTCTGTTTATTCCAGTGTTAAGTAGAGAAGATATGGAGTGCCAACATTTATTGGGGTTGATTTTATGCTGGAGTTGAAGCTGGGAATAGTATGACTATTTATCTCTGCTGATTAGTTTTGTCACTTTGTTACATAATGTTTTAAAATTGACATGATTTTGTTTAATTTTCAGGTTATCCAGGCTAGGTCCCTTTGCTTCATCAGGTGTTTACATTCCTCAGAGAGCCATGGTGCTGAGTTCATTTTGATTCTTTTCATACGAATGGGAGCTGGTGTATTAAGTATGTGAAGGAAGGTGTTATTTAAAGTATAGCACAGCAGCATTAAGGGGTAGTTGTTTAAGGGTTCCAGTCTATTTCACGTAGGAGATTGTTGAATTTATGCTGACAAAAATTAGTTGAGTTCCTAACTGATTATACAGCGTCTACTCTTAGCTGTTGGGAGTTTGTTCTAAGGTAATACGCTAGCAGATAATCGCTCTGGGAGCTAGGCAGGGTACCAGAAGAGGGGTAATTGGCAGGGTGGGATACTAGGATCCAGTCTAGAGTGGATTGGCTGTATCTTGTTGGAGTACTGATAAGCTGAGAAAAAGCATACAGATTTATACTGTTTGTGGGAAAGATGGAAGCTATGGTTTGCCAATCTAAGATTATTGTTTCAAGGTTTATTGTTTGGGATGTCCAGGATAAAATATTTTCCAACACTGGTATATTGTGACCTGGTGGGATATATATCACTATTATGCAAATTCTTATTGATGTGTTAAGGTTTAAAAAAGAGATTAGTACCTCAACATTAGAAAATATGAGTATATTACTTGTCTAGGGTGTGATGTCAAGTACAGAGGGATACAGAAGGGCTATCCCTCCCCCTTTTTTTAGATCTATCTCTTCTGGTTATTGCAAAGTATGGAGGTATTATTTCTGAGTCTTTTACATTGGGGTGTAGCCATGTTTCGGTAAGGGCTAGTATGTCAGGTTTATTTTAATCAATCCAGGCATGCAGTGGGGCTATTTTATTATATATACTTCAAAGGTAAAGTGCATGTATGTTTAAATCGTTGGGGGTTACTCTTGTGGTTAGGATTAGAGGGTGGACCTAGATTAGGATGTATGTCTCCACATTTGAGTAGATAGGTAATGAGGAATGCCTACCAAGGGAAGTATTTTTTATTCATAGGTGATGGCACTAGTGTCAAGTGTGGTTTTATAGGAGGTGAGGAGGCCAATCTGTGGCTTGAATAATATGGGAGGGGTATAGAGGAAAAGCTGGGAGGAGCTGTGTTGTTTATTGGGGAGAGGGTTGGAGGAGGCTGTTGATGTGTATTGGTATGAGGGGGTATGAGAGTATATAGTTGTAGCGAGGTTGAGAATTAAGAGTAAAGAGGCTAGGCAGGTTAGAAGGAGAATGTCAACTGTGATGGTGGCTTTAAAAATAGTAAAAGTGGTATTTATGTGTTAGAATGTAATATCAGGTGTAAACAGAGATGTATGTTATCTAGTGATATGTGGGCAGCATAAGGTAAGGTTGGAAATGTTTTGACTTCAAGGTGGGATATGATAATGTGGTTAGGCATTTTGCCTTATGGATTGTGGTAAGGAGCGGTGGGGAAGATGTGATTGGTCAGTAATAAAATTATGGTGCTATGTTAGTTTGTACAGTAGAAGAGAAGGTGGTAAGCCTGGAGTTAATGCAAGATAGTTTGAGGTGGTGACTGTATTGAGATGGTGAAGCAGAGTAAGATGCAAAGAAGTTTGGGGGGGTGAGAATTCAAGGTGATGGATGTAAGGGAAAGCAGATAAGTTTGGTTATATAAAAGTAGGTTAGGTGTGAATGAAATGTGGGTGTGGACAAGATAAATGAAATAAACATATTCTGAAGGGAAGGAAGAAGTGTGCAATTATGGTTTAGTCTGTGGGTACTTTATAAATGAAATAAACATATTCTGAAGGGTAGGAAGAAGTGTGCAATTATGGTTCAGTCTGTGGGTACTTTATAAATGAAATAAACATATTCTGAAGGGTAGGAAGAAGTGTGCAATTATGGTTCAGTCTGTGGGTACTTTATAAATGAAATAAACATATTCTGAAGGGTAGGAAGAAGTGTGCAAATATGGTTCAGTCTGTGGGTACTTTATAAATGAAATAAACATATTCTGAAGGGTAGGAAGAAGTGTGCAATTATGGTTTAGTCTGTGGGTACTTTATAAATAAAATAAACATATTCTGAAGTGTAGGAAGAAGTGTGCAATTATGGTTTAGTCTGTGGGTACTTTATAAATGAAATAAACATATTCTGAAGGGTAGGAAGAAGTGCGCAATTATGGTTCAGTCTGTGGGTACTTTATAAATGAAATAAACATATTCTGAAGGGTAGGAAGAAGTGTGCAATTATGGTTCAGTCTGTGGGTACTTTATAAATGAAATAAACATATTCTGATGGTAGGAAGAAGTGTGCAATTATGGTTTAGTTTGTGGGTACTTTATACATGAAATAAACATATTCTGAAGGGTAGGAAGAAGTGTGCAATTATGGATTAGTCTATGGGTACTTTATACATGAAATAAACATATTCTGAAGGGTAGGAAGAACTGTGCAATTATGGTTCAGTCTGTGGGTACTTTATAAATGAAATAAACATATTCTGAAGGGTAGGAAGAAGTGCGCAATTATGGTTCAGTCTGTGGGTACTTTATAAATGAAATAAACATATTCTGAAGGGTAGGAAGAAGTGTGCAATTATGGTTCAGTCTGTGGGTACTTTATAAATTAAATAAACATATTCTGAAGGGTAGGAAGAAGTGTGCAATTATGGTTCAGTCTGTGGGTACTTTATAAATGAAATAAACATATTCTGAAGGGTAGGAAGAAGTGTGCAATTATGGTTTAGTCTGTGGGTACTTTGTAAATGAAATAAACATATTCTGAAGGGTAGGAAGAAGTGTGCAATTATGGTTCAGTCTGTGGGTACTTTATAAATGAAATAAACATATTCTGAAGGGTAGGAAGAAGTGTGCAATTATGGTTCAGTCTGTGGGTACTTTATAAATGAAATAAACATATTCTGAAGGGTAGGAAGAAGTGTGCAATTATGGTTTAGTCTGTGGGTACTTTATAAATAAAATAAAAATATTCTGAAGTGTAGGAAGAAGTGTGCAATTATGGTTTAGTCTGTGGGTACTTTATAAATGAAATAAACATATTCTGAAGGGTAGGAAGAAGTGCGCAATTATGGTTCAGTCTGTGGGTATTTTATAAATGAAATAAACATATTCTGAAGGGTAGGAAGAAGTGTGCAATTATGGTTCAGTCTGTGGGTACTTTATAAATGAAATAAACATATTCTGATGGTAGGAAGAAGTGTGCAATTATGGTTTAGTTTGTGGGTACTTTATACATGAAATAAACATATTCTGAAGGGTAGGAAGAAGTGTGCAATTATGGATTAGTCTGTGGGTACTTTATACATGAAATAAACATATTCTGAAGGGCAGGAAGAACTGTGCAATTATGGTTCAGTCTGTGGGTACTTTATAAATGAAATAAACATATTCTGAAGGGTAGGAAAAAGTGTGCAATTATGGTTCAGCCTGTGGGTACTTTATAAATGAAATAAACATATTCTGAAGGGTAGGAAGAAGTGTGCAATTATGGTTCAGTCTGTGGTTACTTTATAAATGAAATAAACATATTCTGAAGGGTAGGAAGAAGTGTGCAATTATGGTTTAGTTTGTGGGTACTTTATACATGAAATAAACATATTCTGAAGGGTAGGAAGAAGTGTGCAATTATGGTTTAGTCTGTGGGTACTTTGTAAATGAAATAAACATATTCTGAAGGGTAGGAAGAAGTGTGCAATTATGGTTCAGTCTGTGGGTACTTTATAAATGAAATAAACATATTCTGAAGGCTAGGAAGAAGTGTGCAATTATGGTTTAGTCTGTGGGTACTTTATAAATGAAATAAACATATTCTTAAGGGTAGGAAGAAGTGTGCAATTAGTCTGTGGGTACTTTATAAATGAAATAAACATATTCTGAAGGGTAGGAAGAAGTGTGCAATTATGGTTCAGTCTGTGGGTACTTTATAAATGAAATAAACATATTCTGATGGTAGGAAGAAGTGTGCAATTATGGTTTAGTTTGTGGGTACTTTATACATGAAATAAACATATTCTGAAGGGTAGGAAGAAGTGTGCAATTATGGTTTAGTCTGTGGGTACTTTGTAAATGAAATAAACATATTCTGAAGGGTAGGAAGAAGTGTGCAGTTATGGTTCAGTCTGTGGGTACTTTATAAATGAAATAAACATATTCTGAAGGGTAGGAAGAAGTGTGCAATTATGGTTCAGTCTGTGTGTACTTTGTAAATGAAATAAACATATTCTGAAGGGTAGGAAGAAGTGTGCAATTATGGTTCAGTCTGTGGGTACTTTGTAAATGAAATAAACATATTCTGAAGGGTAGGAAGAAGTGCGCAATTATGGTTCAGTCTGTGGGTACTTTGTAAATGAAATAAACATATTCTGAAGGGTAGGAAGAAGTGTGCAATTATGGTTCAGTCTGTGGGTACTTTATAAATGAAATAAACATATTCTGAAGGGTAGGAAGAAGTGCACAATTATGGTTCAGTCTGTGGGTAATTTATACATGAAATAAACATATTCTGAAGGGTAGGAAGAAGTGTGCAATTATGGTTCAGTCTGTGGGTACTTTATAAATGAAATAAACATATTCTGAAGGGTAGGAAGAAGTGTGCAATTATGGTTCAGTCTGTGGGTACTTTATAAATGAAATAAACATATTCTGAAGGGTAGGAAGAAGTGTGCAATTATGGTTTAATCTGTGGGTACTTTGTAAATGAAATAAACATATTCTGAAGGGTAGGAAGAAGTGTGCAATGATGGTTCAGTCTGTGGGTACTTTATAAATGAAATAAACATATTCTGAAGGGTAGGAAGAAGTGTGCAATGATGGTTCAGTCTGTGGGTACTTTATAAATGAAATAAACATATTCTGAAGGCTAGGAAGAAGTGTGCAATTATGGTTTAGTCTGTGGGTACTTTATAAATGAAATAAACATATTCTGATGGTAGGAAGAAGTGTGCAATTATGGTTTAGTTTGTGGGTACTTTATACATGAAATAAACATATTCTGAAGGGTAGGAAGAAGTGTGCAATTATGGTTTAGTCTGTGGGTACTTTGTAAATGAAATAAACATATTCTGAAGGGTAGGAAGAAGTGTGCAATTATAGTTCAGTCTGTGGGTACTTTATAAATGAAATAAACATATTCTGAAGGGTAGGAAGAAGTGTGCAGTTATGATTCAGTCTGTGTGTACTTTATAAATGAAATAAACATATTCTGAAGGGTAGGAAGAAGTGTGCAATTAGTCTGTGGGTACTTTATAAATGAAATAAACATATTCTGAAGGGTAGGAAGAAGTGTTCAATTATGGTTTAGTCTGTGGGTACTTTATAAATGAAATAAACATATTTTATTGCCTAATTCCTGCTGCCAGTATGTCACTGATTTCTCCACTTGTCTTCTTCAGGCTCTTTGTTGCCTTGATCTGACCTTTGCGTAGGTCTCCCCAGTGCTTCTGCCCTTGTTTTACCGTTGCCTGTACTGTGCCATATACCTCACTCATGAACCACAATGGTTTCCTTCTGTTTGTTTTTTGCAAACATCTTCATACTTTTTCTTTCACACACCCACAACACACCCATTGATCATATTCCACAACATCTCTGCAGCTGTGCAGTCCTCCCATATCCCAATACCCTTACCTACTTACTATGCTAGCCTCCCCATATTTGGTTCCTGCAAACTCAGACCCTGGTCTGTCATCACATCTGGGTTCCTTTCCATAACTACAGTGAGCTGACTGTTACAGGGACTTAGTTTGCCACTGAAGGTCTTACTTGTAGACTCCTCACTTCATCCTTTTTCAAGGACTCTTCTCTTCCTGGGTTCAAACCCTGTTAGGGTGTAAATCTTAATTATCATGCTTTCATTACCCACACAATATGATTAAATAGACTAATGTCTCTATCATAACCACTCTATCATTTAACTGCATGACAACCCTGGCAGTTAAATACAGCAGAGTATACAAGATTTCGATAGTGACTCTGTCCTTTTTGCTCTTGCAAGGTAACCACTATGAAGCTGACAGTGGCCATCCATTCTTCATCCATCTGACCCACTACTCTATCACCATTTTTACTTTGTCATATCTCTCCATCTTCTACAACCACCACCTTTATCCCTTCCTTAACGTATGCTGCCACACCTCCTCAGCCGTTACCGTACATCATGGTTTTGCCATGTTCCAGCTAATCATACTGTTGGCTGTCATCTCATTCATCTTGACCACATCTGTTTCCTCATCATATATCATTTCTTCCATAGTCTTGTTTAGGCTTCTGATGTTAGGGAGCACCGCCATCTCCTTGTCTCTTCCTGGAAGTATTCCCTATCCCCATTATCCACCTTGGCCCTGACACTTCTGTTCACACAGTGAGTCATACTTGCACCCATTTATTTCTTCTTTGCTTTCCCAGATGCCTATTTTGCTATCCTCTTGCCTTCTTTCTTTCACTACCTTCATGGCTGTCTTCTCTTTCAAGCGTGTTTTCTCATCCTTGACGGTGCATTTAGATTCACAGTATTTAGTTTTCTTCTGCTTGATCTGCAGATTTGTTTTACACTAAAAACTATGGCTTCTATGATGGCATTTTTTTATGCTGCCCAAATATTCTTCCATACTGCCATAATGCCTTCTAGAACTTTCATGAGACTACATCCCTCTTTATGTGAAGAAACTTCACGTTTAATTTTTTTGGATTTTCAGTTCAATTGTATGTGGCAGCACTAGTTGGTGATCACTTATTCCCTAGTGACTCCCCATTTCCAGATCTGAAATTGAGAACACAAAGCATTGGGTTGTATTTTGCAGAACTGCTTGTGTTATTGCTTGATAATACCCGATGATTTTTGGAATGCCTATTTAAATCTATTATACCTGGCCTTCTGTTAATAAATCACAGCTTAAGAATATCAAACAGTCATTTCCTTTTAATAATTCAGTCTTTGATACCTTACCTTTCAGCTTTAGCATAAAAATGGCCAGAAAAATGGCCAAACTTTTTGTGTATTTACAGTTTCTCTTAAAACCAAACCATGCCCTCTAGTCATCACTTTCATTGCAGAAATAATATTTGTGAAGAAGTGAGATCCTACATACATCACAAACCTGCATTATGTTTGCTCCAATGCATAATTTGTAGATCCTACAGATAATGCAGTGATTCTCTGCCTTCATCTATAATTCTGCACCATAGCAAAGACTTTTCAAACTGAAAATGCAGAAGTTTTAAGCAATAAATATATTTGAAATGAACATGTAGATTTACCTGTATATCACTGCAGGTATTTTATTTGTTTAGTATCCAAATATTTCCACTCAGTTCATCAGTGGCATCACTTTTTTAGGTGAAACCTTGAGACAGTATGGATTTGCTTGAACTGTTCTGATCCCAACTCATCAAAATCTTCTGATCCCAGATCATTGAATACAACAGACAACAAATGTAACACAATTCAAAATTATTTCCATAAATATGATTCAAAAAGTGCAGTAAACACATAAAATAAATAAGAAAATCTTTGAAACATTCCTGCAGGAAGGCAAGCACCATTCTGCCCGCTATACTCATCCTTCCAGATTCCAGGACTACAGAGCCATGTTGAAAGGAAATATCTGTGAAATTCTGGATATATAAAGACATATTCAAAGGTACCCTGCTGTTATCTAAACAGACCACAAACTGTACAATCCCAGTGCTGCACAATAACATGCTGGGAGGAATAGGTTTCAGGGGGAGTAGGGACTGACCTCTGCCAACAGCACTTCTAGATACCTTGGATACCGTGCTGATATCCACACAGGCTACAAACAATTTTTTTTATATTCACTGTGATTTGAACTGTTCTACTTCTAATATGGTGCAGTTTTGTGCATGGGGGCAGATTAGTTTGTTTTTGGTACTTTTGACTATTTGAAGCTCAAGTTCATAACAATGCAGACATACGACATACATTCACCATCCAGTAAGTAAGCTGCAACATCAAATGGATGTACAAGACAAACAGCTTTTTGGCTTTCAGGCTGATTCAGTTAACTTACTATAAACTGTTTAGAGAGAAGATTATCCAGATTAACATTTGATAATTAGCACACTGCTACTAACATTTTGGCAGTTCAAGAAAGTTTCAAAAGTCATCTTTTATTATAACAAAACAAGTAAAATAATCAGGATTGAACACACTTCTCTGTCCTACCCCTTGCTGTTGCTTTGTGACCATCACTGTGGCATGAATCTTTGAAAATACTGCCCTATATGACGCAGCTTCTCCAACTGTGGAGCCAGCTGTAGCGGCTGAAATATTTAAATGAGTGAAAAAGAAATAGAATGTCATATACAGTGTAAAGGAAGGTAAACCTACCTCTTTTTCTTGGACAATAATACACAATCGGAATGTACATTTCATCAATATCTCCAATGGCTTTTGATTTTTGTTCATTCTAAGATCTTCCAGAAATAAAATGTTGTGTAGTATAGTATGCATGACAGCAGGAGTCTGGTTTAGCTTAGCACAGTATTTTATTGCTGTAATCCTTTGTTTCTATTTGTAGTATGGCTGAGTCCACATTTTATGGAGTGAGGCATTAGGTAAACCCTTGTTAAGCTCTGACATTTCTCTCAGAGTATCAGCAGTCCCCCTTCCCAACCCAACCCACACCCAACCTACATCAGATGCAGCAACTTTTCTCCAAGCCTGAGCCTGTGAGTGAATGAATAAACACAGGAGTAGTGCAGCCAAAAATACACTATTGTCTTTAAATTTAATTTGATTTGCTGGAAGTAGAAGCATCTTGGGCAGGAATAGGTCACTAAGCCATTTTAAAAACATTTCAAGTAGGCAGTACTATTACAGTTATACAGGAGTCAGCTTACTGGCAGGTTGATGAACTGCCAATCAGAATGCTACAAGAAAAAGTAGGCTGTTAAACTGCTGAATAAAATGACCATTTGGTTTTAGGTGCAGTGGGCTAATCGTCCATAAAATCAGTATTTATTTCAGGAAGGTACAGCTACCGACTATAAAATGGCAGCCAACTAAAAGGCCACATTTGAAAAAAATGTTTATTAACATAAATCAGCCCTTGAGGAGAGTTAGAAGTGGGACTTAAAGAGCAGAGTGGTGCTATCAGTGTAGTCCGCAAGCTTGTTAAATGATTTAAATAGCCAAATCATCTGAGGCTGTACACTAAGCGACTAAGTGCCACTTAGTGGACCAAGAATGCTACAGGACATGTTCAATTATCTTTATTTTGACATGTTAACATTGCAGCACATACAGACAAATTGGTTGGCAGAATGGCCTATGGCAAAAAAATCTATTTTTACTGCCTCCTCTCTGATAATCTTTGAAGCTTGGACAGTGCTAATCAAAATTAATAAGTTAGGTGGAATCTGCTAATGGATTTTAGTGAACTGTAGTATTCAGTGAAACCTTACAGTGGTTTTGTATATGAACATATCAATGCTATGAGAAAAGCAACAAGGTGGTGTGCATGAAATCTAACTGATTTAATCACCAGCTCTTCCACTATAATGTCTCATTAGTCAATGGTAAATACAGACCTTTACTGGGGTAGAACCACAAACAATAGGTACAAAAACATATCAGAGAAATAAGGTTTATATTCCATGACACAAAAAGTGAGGTTTAGGGTGTCTCATCAAATGAATAAATGCCTGCAGTTGTCCTTTCAAGGTAGATATCATTAAATGTTGGCTTTTGACCTTTTCGTGTCAGAGAAAGCTACTCCATGAATGCCTAACTAGGGCTTCAAATATTAGGAATAATAGAAAAAAATGAATATTGCATTATATATCTGTATCAAATGTGCCTGTTACAATGGCCACACCTGATTAATTATATCCCATTGGTACAGGTATGACCCATTTTTTCCTGTTTTGCAAACTTGCCTCCATACCCAGCATGCACTTAGCGGCAACAGCAATCTTGCCTTCCATCAAAACTATTGGATTCATATTACAACTCAGATAAGTTCATCTAGCAAATCATTTTATTGGCACTGGTTATTTAGAATAACACAAAAGTTACTATTGCCCTTTCTCTCTTATTTAACTGTGACACACAAATCTGCTGCATGACAATTTGTATATTTACGTACTGTAATGTTGCTTAACCATGACTGCTGATTGTGAATATATTTTTGGAATTCTTTTCCCCAATCCTCCACTAAAAATGGGATTCAACACAGTTAAATAATGCAGTTAGTAAAGCAAAATAAAAGCATCAAAATAAGCTCTGCTTAGGCCTGTACTAAGTGAATGAATGCTAAAAAAAGAGTGTTGTCATTGGCTTGGTTTATTCTGAAAACATTATAGGGTAAACACTGACTCTACAATACAACAAAGCTTGAGTCAAAATCATGTGTAGATAACCAGCATATCTCAGACTGTGCTTGTTAAAAAGATGAACTCATACAATTCTGAAGATTCACAATAAACATTTTGTCTGGTTGCCATTTATTAGACTTCTGGTTCGTGCATAGATATTTTGCAGGTAGATTCTGCCCAGCTGCAAAGGCATGATGCTTTAGCATTTAGTTTCTATAATTTTTTCTGACTCAGCTTGTTGGAAGGCATCAATGTCAATTCATTAATCATTAGTAAAATTCAGTGCTAGGTGCCACAGCCAGAATAACTATGGTGATATAAGGCACAAGTCATAGTTCATAAATTTGAAGATCCCATCACAACGTACATGAGGTGATGTTTTCAAATGAAAATTGCTTTCCCTTCAAAGCCAATTAACTGTTTTGCATAGCTATAAGGGGAATTATGCAACCTTCTTACTAAACATAATTGACTCTGATAACAGAAAGAAAATATTTCCATTCTTGCCACAATCTTATAGAGAAGAGCCTATTTTCAGTAATTGTGGTCAAAAGATATCGAGAATGTTATAGAAAATGTCCAACTACTATTTTTCTTCAGAATGCCTCCCCACTCATAGACAATCTTCGTCCCTGCCAAACTAATAATAATGCTAAGTAATGATTTTTTTCACATACTGTGCCTGCAGCATTCTGTGTGTCATCTACCTAGCTCTCATTATCTCTGTTACAGACACACTGGCAGTAAACTAAGCAAGGCCCACACATACACACACACAATTCCTTCTCCAGCCACAGATTCCAGCTCATCCTAAAGGATTATGTCAAGTGAAGTTTTTGTACTGATAACATTGTTTACAAAATACATGGTCATTATTCATGTTATACTAAACAAGTTGTCTACATGGCAAAATGTAAGTTCTGACCAGCCTTTTATATAGGGAAAACTTCTAGGAGACTTAAGGACAAATGATTTATTAGATATAAAAAAAGAAGACTACTAATGCTCTATACAGACATATACCTCATCACAATATTCATTCCTTTTGTTTTTTTTGTAATTGAACAAGTTCAGAACGACTTTCAGGGGAGGATATTTAAAGAACATTTGGATGCAGCTGAATTGAAAGGGCAACTCAAATGAAATGTCAAGTGTTCTTCAGGTTTAAAAGAAGCATGTACTATAAACCCTGTTTTAAGACTGAAACATTGTAAGAGTTTTTGAGATACTTAGGAGTTAAACATTCATTAGCATTTTATTGGTTGTTTGAAGATGCATGACTTTTAATGTATTTAAATGAATTTTAAATGCTGTAAATTAGTTTTGATGAAGTTTCACTGTAAACAGGAATGAAAGCGCTTACCTCTTGGTTAATAAAGTATTACTGTTGGTTAACTGCTGGTTTGAGTGGTCTGCCTGCTAGCACCATTAGAAGTTCATTGTAGTTTGTTGGGATTTTACAGTTCTTCAGTTTATCATCCTAAGGGATCTCAAATATTCCAGGCCACCCAATAGATATAATCCTTCAAGCATAGTCTGATTCTTTTCAGAGAACCTTTTCCCAGGAAGTTGCTCCATCTCAGTTTTCCATCACTACCTACTGTTTATGGCCAAAGGTGAGCAACAGGATATATTCTGAATGGTAAACCAAAATCTTTGTTCAAAAATCATGTCGCAGTACATCAGTGATATAGCTAGGCCTCAAAAAACAGTGGCTACTGTCGTAATGTACTAGTCATCCTCATTTATCACCTTTCCTCACTCTTGATTAAGGTACAGAACATTTTAACTCTTCCAGTAAGGGCAGCTTTCTCTCTACTCACCCTCCTTAAGTGAGCAATCCACTCCTTTTTCTGACAGTTTCAGGGATACAGCTATTGTCAGATCTTCAAAGTTCTAACAATGATATGCTTCTTCTATTCTTATAGTTCCTGCAGAATCTATTCACAAAAAAGGAATCAGAAATCCTTGACTACTTATTTTGACAAAGTTTAATCTATAGTTGTTCAGTAGTGATTAAAAAATGGCAGAACAATAAACAAACTAACAAAGTCTACAAATATAGGTTCAGAGGTATTTGCTAGGCATGCAGTCTAGAAGACTACTGAGGAGCCTAGTCCAATTTCCCAATTGCCCCAAAACACTATCTTAAGTAATGCATTCAAGATCACAAAGTAGGCAAAGGAAGGCCTAGGGAATCAAACCTTCTATCACAGAAAAGCTGCTTGTGAACAGCTCATAGGTTCATATATACTTGCTAGACTATTGATTTGTGAGGATCTTAAGGCTTTCCCACTCTAATTATTAGCCCTTATATTTTGCAATACAAATATCCAAAGGTGGGCTGAACAAGTACATGCTGAGGTAAATACATGTTTCCATATCCATGTGGAACAGGGATGCTAAACCAAGGATGAATTTGCAGTTACACATTCATTCATCCATTCATTCTCCATCCAAATTACCTTTAAATGGAGTAAAATATGCACTCTGCTTTATGTAGAGTAAAAGAATGTTCCATAGGAGTGGTATTCTTTGAGATACATACCTATCCCTCCAGCAGTTCTATTAATTTTGCAAAAAAGATATGGGCTCCATAAATGGGTATTTATGATACCACTGGACTTGTGAATGTGTTGTATAGTCTGTCTTGGCTCTATAAGTGACTTTGCCTCTCAATAGCCTGTATGATACCAGAGGAGAGTCAAGGCTTTGAAACAGTCTGCATAGTTTTTATGGTTTAAATCTTTGTTTTTTTTTTGTTTAATGAGAAAGCATTGTGATTACTCCAGCTGTGACAAGTAATGAGACAGGTATGTACCAAATAGGCTACTATACTTAATTAATGACCTTATGAGTGCCAAGTACAATTGAACAGTCGTGTCCCTGCATGTGGGCACCATACCTTTAGATATAAGTTGAGCGATGAAAAAGGACTCCTTACAATAGTGGATATGAGTGATCAAAGGACACTTTAAGTCAACATAGGCTCCCAGATCTTTAATTACATGGTCAGTTTTCAGGGGGCACTGTTAATGTGACAGCTAGAAGTGGAGTCATGCTTGCCAAAGGATATGATTATACATTTCATAGCATTAAGTTTTAGTCTATGGTTTTGACACCAACAATTCATGTGGGACAGGCTTTCTAATAGGGCCCTGGTATCAAGCAGGAAGTTTATGATAGCATTAAATTTGCATTCATCTGAAAACTTGAGCAGCCACAAACCCTGATTAGTAGCATTGACCTCCAAGCCCTAAATGCCAAAGAAGAGTGGCTCAAGGACTGAACCCTAGTGTTAGGTCTATTGGAGGGGTAGAGCCACCTGCCCTTACTCCCTGGAATCTATTAGTGAACCAGTTTGCTATCCAATGAAATGGAGGGTTAACATTTACCTGGGACAGTATACATGATGCTGCAGTATAAATTAGTTCCTAATATGTTTGTGAGATCCAGATATCAAGTGTGCACTGATTTGCACTCCTTAATTACCGCAGTGCCTTTTTAAAGAAATTGAACAGGTTAAGTAGTCAGGTCCTGCTGTTGATGAATCTGAACTAGATTGGATTGAGAGTCTATAGATTACCTGTATCCTTTCTTATAATTTCCATAATGATCCTTTCCATAGCCTTACAAATGAGACTGGTCAGACGTATGCATCTATAATTACCCAATCTGTTGAAGTCCTACCTTTGTGCAAGGGAATAAATGTTGCTGTCCTCCATTCATCTGGCACAAAGCCTGCTTTGAGGCTAATATTGAATAGCTTCTGTAGGAAGTCTGCAAGTTATGTTTCAGGCTAACCAGTAGGCACCCTGTTATGTTATCCAACCTCAAAGATGTAGTGTTCTTGGCATTAGGTAGTACCTTGAGAACTTGTTCATGGGAGATTTGGTGGGTGCAGAAGTAGCTATTTGATCTGAGAATATTGGTGGGGGTGACTTTAAAGCTAAAACTGACTGCCAGTAGATTGGCTGTGTCAGAGTATGTGATATCATTTACTGTTAGCTTTGTGCAGTGTTGGGCATTGTTTCTTAGATTTCTAAAATGGTTAAAGAAGGTTTTGTGCTTATCTTTCATCTGGGTGACTATCAGGATCTGAAGTTCCTTGTTTAGTTTAACAAGAGTACTTTTGGTTTCTTCATGTTAGACATATTTTTGCATGCAATGTTTTTTTTTAATAATAGACACTGTATGTATTAGGGTTCCACCACAGGGGTTTAGTTTTGAATTTGGAATTGTATTTATTTTTGAGGGGGCAGATGCATCTGTGCACCTATTTACATGTGTAAAGGGTTTGGCAGTAAAGGATTCGGTGTAATCAGTGGGATCATTGAATTTAGCAAGCTCGTCACTCACTTTAAGTAGATTAGCTTTCCCACAGCCTCTGAATACTAAGGTATTGGAAAATGCTTCCAGCTTAATGATGATCACAACTGACTTAGGGTCTGATTTGACCATGGTGGAGATTTGAGGAGCATAGTCGTTCCATATTGGTAAGGGCCAAATCTATCCCTGCTTGAAGTTCAGAAACCTCCGAGCATACATTTTTGATTATACATTTCTTGATGTTAAGTTTTAGTCCATGGTTTTGACACTATTTGTTTAGGGAGGCCTTCTTGTAGGATCTCCCAGCTTATGGAGGGATAGTTGAAGTCTTCTAGGAGAATTTTGTTTGGTTTGATACCTAGGACTGTCTCAATACTAGTTAGGTAGGTGGTATGGGCCAAGGGGTCCTGTAGTTAGCTCTGACATGATAAATGGTTTTGTTTATAGTAAGTTGATTGTGGAGGTGTTCCTGATCATTATATTGTCTGTAGGCAAGTTTGTTTTTTAAGAATACACAGTCACCTCCACTTTATTGCATTCTGTAATGTGATGGGCCTGTACGAATGATAGGCATTGAAGACCTACTGATAAAGGGCTTTCACTGGTGTTGAACCAGGTCTCTGTGGCAATGCACATCTCAGCAACTTCCTGGGGAGGTAGTGCTGGCAGGGTGTGAATGTTTTTTTTTAAGACTCCTAGTATTTAGCAACAATACCTTATCATTGTCTAAATTCTGTTTAGTTATGCACCCCCTTTGAATGACACCAGAAGATATGCCAGTTGTTGAAGTCTGTTATCTTTTATTCATATTGCGGTTTCATTCTTGGTGATGGCAGAATACTGCTGTTCTTACCGATTTCCGACACACATCTCAAGATGTCTCTGTTCATATAGTCCTGGAAGTACATCTCAAGTCATTTACACCCACATGTTACAATGACTATCATATATGTGCACTTGTGGTGCAGAACCTGAGTGTTTGCATGATGTAGTGAATCCTGACACCAGATAACCAACTAACAGTGGCACTCTCTTTGCAACAGCCTGGTGAGCCTTAATCCTGTGTGTTAACCGCCAGACAATGAATATTATTATTTTACGCATAAAGTAATCAAAAGGTTCTACTATGCATGACATTCTGATATAGATGTACAAGTGCACATGTGTATATATGGGATTGTATATGCGTGTGTGTGTGTGTGTGTGTGTAAATGCAAGCATACTTACATACTGAAATGGTGAAATACATTAAAACAAATCAGCCATAAGGTCTTGCCAGTCAGGTTTGAATCAACAGATTCCATGGTCTGGGCATGCAAATGTCAATATTGTGTTTGTATCTTCACATAACTTTCAAATTAACAAGCAATATCTATATTAAAAAAAAAATCAGGAAACTCAAAGTACAAATACTGCCGGAGTGCAGAGGATAGTATGCTAATAATACGGTTTTAAAAAGGAACTAAGTTTGAGCAAATCTGGGTTGGCCAAGAAATCCCCTTCAAAGAGCATGGAGAGTTAGCAGTGTTTGTGACAAGACAGAACAAGTTTGAAGCAAGAGTAAAATGCTGATGGAACATATGAGCACACGGCAAAACTCTTAAGAAAGGAAATGGTTTGTTTCTGTTCATGTAGGCTGAACCCATGAGAAAAGAACAATGTTTAGCATGCATGTGGTCAGAGCGCAAACCTTATTTTTTTCTGCAGTATTCATCAGTGTCTTTGATAATGGTAAGTGGATCTAAATAATCCTAAAAGAAATTCAACCTCTCCTTCTGGGCTTTGCATTTGGGTGGGATTTATTATAGTAACTGAAAAAGTTTGTTTTATGAGGTATCCATTGATTTCATTTTATGGGATTATGATTATCTATGTTTCTAGTGTGATAAGTACTATAGCAGTAGAGCTTGCATTCTGGCTAAAAGCAAAGCAAATAGAAATGTCTCTGCTTCACAGCTTTCATGTACAACAAGTTTGTGTAATCTGCACAGCTGGTTAGAAGTTCCCAAAAAATTGCATTACTATAATAGCATTTTCAGGTACCTAGAAACTTAATGGGAAAAGTTTAAATTTTTATCTGTCGAATTAATTTGCTATCTGTGCAAAACTTTACCCATAAAGAAAGAAAGATGACCATTTAAAGTGTCTTATGTTTAAAAAAACGTTAGTTACTTATGAAGTACTTAAATGCCTTATGTAAGCAAAGTACAGTCATTTGTTCGACACTGATTTCTATAGCCTTACAATACAGAATATGATAGTATGCAGCCTAAGAATCATGCTTCTTTGAATGAGAAACTTAAGACAAATGTGGTAGGATTGACTTTTCACTAAGTATAGTGTTTAAACCATTGACAGGAGACTATACAGTAGCAATCTTTTGAATGACTGCTTTATAGTAAGCCATGCTTAAAATGCACAGTCTGAATACATTTTTTATATGACACTCATTTATTTAATATGTGTTTACCTTTGTATGGAAAGTAAAGGTACATGTACAATCAAGGGGAACTGGGTAAAGTGAATGTAAGACTTCTCATCCACAATCCACCTATTTAGTTTTATATTTATTACTGCTTCAGATGTAGTTTTGTCAGATGTTAGACATGACAGTACTAGCCATTAGTTCTTATCTCAGTGACATTGTGAACCTTGGTGAACCAGAGGGCATGTGCGCAGAATAATCATATGATGTGACCTGCAGTATTTCTTTTTATTAGTACGCTGTTTAGATAAAAATGTTGACAGCTGTTTGGGTTGCTCTTACCCAGCACACTCTCTTTTCTCGTGCAGCACATTAATGTTTTTTTCTGCAGAAACTAAATACTGTGTAGGAAACCAGGTAATGTGGGGAAAGGACCCCCCCCCCCACACACACACACACAAAAAAAATGCACTTTTATATTTGCCTACAAAAATAAAGATGCGTCAGCTGTTTCATTACAAAATGCTGTGTCATGATGTGTCCATACAGGACAATGTTTGGGGTCTGACTTTCACCAGGATTTTTAAAGGTCTCTGCATGTAATATATACTACTTATGCTGTGTTGTTGTCTCTCCTGAAGGATGATTTTGCTTAACTCCTACTAAATTACCCTTCAGGGTAAAGCTGCACAACAACAAAATGATCTCATGGGTGAAACCAGCAGATGGATATTCTGAATGTCTGTTAGTAATGCTACCAAGAGCATAAATGTTAAACATATTATTTACATGTACTAAAGCCACGATTTATAACATACTCTTGCACAATGCTGCTCAAAAAGAGAAGTCCATACTCAACAATCCATGTTAAACATTTGGGCAAACATAGAAAACTATTACAGTTATTCATTAGCCAGTCCTGATAGTGGTGAATAAAGCTTCACAAGATTGAGAATTTTATTTTATACTAAGGTCATTTGTAGTGTATGACCTTTTTTAGACCATGCAGTGAAGGTGACAATTGTTTTTTTTTTCTTGAATCTCTACCAAACTTGCATTCTGTCTTGAATGCTGATTTTATCTTTGCTGTGTTAAGACCACATTTAGAATCAGTAAACATGTTTATTACTTTTTTTGTTCACAAATATTATTGAAATAAGTGCATCTCTTATATTTCAGTCAAAATACTGAAACTCACAAAGTTCTAACACTACCTTTAAACTGTCAAATGTAAACTCATATCACAAGCAGTTCCAAATACACTAATTCATAAATTTAAAATACAGACATAATTTTAGAGTGACAGCTGTACTTTGCAGATTCAAGAGAAAACTATTTTCTACTGCTGAAATTCAGACTTTGATTTTGTTGAGGAATGTCAGCTTTAGAGCAAAACAGCCAATTAAAAAAATAAATATATATATATATATATATATATATATATATATATATATATATATATATAAAATTTGTTCAGATACAGCTGCAAGAACAGTATAATGAAAATGTGTGTCAACAATAGCGACAACAACCAATGTTTGGACCTCATATGTAGACGCAAGGGCTCATTTTGCCAGAACCATATCAGTAGTTTTGGATGTTCTTTCTGTTATGGTACACACGATTCACTCCTTCACCCACATCTAGACACATCAGTCTTACATATCATTAATGTGCTACTAAAATAAAGATCTGTCAGCTTTTAAACATGGGGTATTTGTCACCTCATGTGAGCTGACTACCATTTCTCTGTCTCTACCATATCCGTACCTTATCATTTACAGTAATTATTTATTGCACTGTTTGTGTGTGGTAGATGGAGTGACATTGTGTACATGTAAAGCGACATCAGAAGTATCATATATGCTGCTGACGGCACTTTGTTCATATTCTACATATCCATTCATCCATCCACAACACATGTTCTCCCCGTTATTGCACAAGGAGTTAGGGTATCACATCAAAACTGAAAATTATCTAGAGTCAATGTTCACACTACCTTATGGATGCTTCATCTGTGCTATAGGAATAGACTCATTACAATTACAGAACATACTGGAAGTTTGCTTTAGCCCTTTTGCTTCATTTTAAATATGTCAGAACACAGCATGTTTCTAGCCAGCTGCTGTCCATGCCTGAAAGCTAGAATTAGTTCAGATTTTTTCAAAGTAAATAGATAAACACAGGCGGGGATTCATAACGGTTAGCACTAAGTCTACAATAAGTGCACACTTAATAGCCTTTCTGAGTAACTAGACAGCACAAGCAATGGAGTAGGGATATTTTAGAATACAGAAAATGGTAACTTTTATCAGTCCCTGGGTTTATATCTACATACAGAACCTTTTATATGCAATAATATAAACAGGAGTAAGAAAATTCATTTGGAGGCATGATGCCCTAACAGAACGGCTACAGTTCCTACTTCAGTGGTCAGTCTGCACATGCTTAATTTCTTTCCTGGACCTGTAAACTTTTCTAGAATTTTTGTTCTCTATTGTACTACAGGAAACTGCAACAACATTCACGACTGCCTTCATTTCCTAACGATCAACACCCAGCCAGGCTCCTTATGACTTATGTCACACCTAAGATCCACTGATTCAAACATTTCCATTGCTCATTTCTGAATGCAGTTCAGAAACCTTTTGGGTCATTCATTCGTTATTTCTTCCTTTTATTGATTTTTTCCCTTTTAGCCTGGTAAATTTGGTTATCAGTTTAAATTATTTCACGGAGATGTACAATAAACAGCAAAATTATTTCATTTTGCAGATATGACCAACTAAGGGAAATAAGCTTGTGACAGCAAAAACAAACGTTATAATATTTGGATTATATTTTATTTTGAAAAATGTGAACACAGTTTAATTACACTGCTAATATAGAAAGAAACTTCTAAAATCGTAACAAGATATTGTGTATGAAACAGTAAAGGTATTGTTTTAAGAGAATATACTTAAGAATGGTAACCGAGTAACATATGCTGTAAAGGAATAAACCATTAACATCAGCATACGAGTAGCCCATATGGTGCTTTTTCACATAGCTTCTGACACATTATAGAAAGCAGGAAGACAAAATATTAACTGGGTTGACTTTATCTAGGAATTATTTTGGCACTATCTTCTTGTAAGAAAAACAACCATAACCAGTTCTCATCCGGTTGATTAAATATCCACTGTTGAATAAGCGGCATGCATTTTCTCACCCATGTGGGATCTGGGTTACTAGTTTAAGACAGGATATCCCTTTCACACATGGAAAGCAAAAAGAAGAACATCTCAGGCTTGTGTGTGTCCACTGCATCTATTTTCTTTTACTATCTGATCAATATTAAGCAATTTGTATATGCTCTCTGTGATGGTGTTAGATTAGAACATGAATCAGAGATGGTTACTGTTTAGTTAGCACATTCATTCTCCTTAAAGTTAACTGTGGGGGTCACTTCCTAAACCTAAACTAACTTCCTGCTCCCTAAATCTAAATTCCCCAAAAACTTCCTTCCCACTCCCTGACCCTATATTCCTAGATTGCTCCTTAATGGTAAAATCCCTTTGTATTCCCTAAACCTAAATTCACCACTCACTTCGTGACCCTAAACTCCCCTCCTGCTTCCTTAACCTAAATTCCCAGATTACTCCACAGTTCCCAAACTCTCTTTTGATTCCTAACCATAATTTCAAACATCAACTCTAAATCCACCAGCCATGTCCTAAACTGAAGTGCTAACTCCCACTCCCTCCCCATGGCTGCAGCACTTTCCTTACACAGAGCTCAGCCACAGAAATAGGTTTAGCAATTATTGAAGAGAGACTTGTCAAAGGGATAGGATGTTTGCTGTTTTTTTTATTAAAGCATAGCTATGAATGGGATATGGAAGGAGCAGGCAATGTGCCCTGGCTAAATGTTATTTGAACAGGCAAAGAAAGCCCCAACATAAAAAAATTAAATCAATAAATAAAATGAAACACTGTGCATTTTCTTATATGTCAGGAGTGACTTGTAATGAATTTGGGGTGGAGAAAGGAGGCTGCAGACATTTATTTTAGGCAATACTGTTTTAGCCCATTTTATTGATTTGTTTTTTTTCTTTTCTCTTGCCAAACATTTGAACAGTCTATATTAAAAAAGAAAACAATTCTATGTATAAACTGATCTTCAACTCATAATGAATTCCAAAAGTTCTAGACATAACAACAAATACAATATTTTCCCAAATCTCCATTGGAATTAATTAAATGAAGCAACTCTGGCTGGAAAACGGTTCCCCTGCAATGTTTGTGCAACAGTTACTTTTTCAGTCGCAAACTGTAAATACCTCTACCTGTTGCAAAAATGGTTTCAGGTTACAGACTGATGTTATACCTCATAAAATATATATACATGGACCATAAAACAAATATCAGTTGATATGACCAAAATCAAACTCTCAAATACTACAATCCAGTAAAACTATATTGGTAGCAACATAATGATATAAAGCTTAGGATGCAAAATTGTATATAGTATGAACCAGGGAATGCAGAAATGTAGAAACTTTACTACAAAAAATTATGAATGATGTCAGTGGATAGCTGGCTCATAAGCATATGTTTTATAAGTCTATGGATGCAGAAACATCGTTTATAAAGAGTTTCATACATAGCTGTCATCTTATAGATACTTGGTGCTTATCTAATTAAAGCAGAAGCAGAAAGAATGGTAAGAATAGAAAATATTACATGTGCACCAGTGTATCAAGGCACTTCAGACCAGCCATAATCGGTAGGGCGATTTGTGTTACTTAGGTAATAAATCTTTGGCAGTTACAGCACCATAGCTGCCTTACAGCCTCTTCTTCTATGCAGGGGCCCATTAGTAAAAGAAGAGTACAAATAGCTGTGTTCATCAATCCAAACAGCACTTTGCATGTTTCAAAAAGGCAGTGGGATTCAAACTGCAGTGGTGGCCTGCCTACTGTAACAGAACACAAATCATCCCAGAGCAAAGCAAATGCATAGAAGAGGTCTTTGTGAGGTCCAGAGATTCTAGTCAATCTATAGGGACACAAGCAGGCACTGTTATGGCACTGCCATAGTTGCATAACAACTGTCACTCACTTTACTGCCATTTCTAATACTATGACAGGAGAGCTGCACATCTTTTCAGGGGAGGCCCAAGGTGGTAGTCATACTGACTAGGGGAAATTTGTCAAGAATACAGGGGAACTTCCCCTTCTCATCTTTATTGTGAGTGGGACCCATTTTGCATGAACACTTCATGCTTCCATTCCACATGCACAGGTGGCCCGAAGAAGCAGGGAGACAGATAGAGACAGAAGGAGAAAATGGAGTAGTGAGAGAAATGGAGGAGGAAGTAAATATCAAAACCAGAAAATGTGCACAGGATTCAGATGAGATGTTTCAAAGAAATCTGTGAGAGAGACAAGTCAGCCAATGATGGATGTATAATTACAACCCTCCAGTTGGGAGAGATGCAAAATGATTTACTTAAAGAAATGATGATGAAGAGTGAGCCAGAAAATGATGTTTCCAGGGGGAACATTATGGAGAAAACACAAAAGGAGAATGTAGAGACAATCCTGAAAATAGTGGTAAAATAGAAAAGAAAACATATGCAGAGAAAGTAAAAGAAGGCAACAGGGCGTAGTAAAAAGAAGGCAGAAGAAAATGATAAATGGATGGTAAGGATTCAAAGTAAAGATGACGAAGAAATGGACAGGTATAAAATGTGGAACAATTTAATAGCTCCTTTGGGTATAAAAGCACATTGATAATAAGAATAAATGCTCTTACCTAAAGAGACATTTTGTGACATTATATTTCAGACAGAAGAAAATATGAAAAAAAAAAAGAAAGACTGTAACCTATGGAATCTTCATGTGATAAAAGCATTTAACGGGGAAACAAAAAATAAAATTCATGTACACTTTCAAACAAAGATGGGAAGAGATTTTGAAAGGACATTTGAAAACTTTATGTATGTAAAAAAGTACTGGACATCGCACGATGTTATGACAAAAGGAGTTTAGGACTCATGTATGGGATTATAATACTGTACTAAAATAGAAAGAGAAAAAATATACATATACTAAGCATGGTAAATGTGGGGGGAATAGGGGTGTCATAAAATACTGGGGACAATCCAAAACATATGTTTTTCTTTGTAGAAAAGGACATTTGATAAGTAACTGTGACAAAAGATATTGTTATATTTGTGGGAAAATGGGACATGATGCAAAAAAAATGTGAATTTAAATGTCAGAAATGTAACAAAACTGGACATTTATGGATGGATTGCACAAATGAAAATAAGACTAAGGAAAAAGAAAGGGAAGAAAATGAACAAAGAGAAGAAATGTTAGTAGTAGTAGAAAGAGAAGAAAATAGATGAGAAAAAATAGTAAAGAGGACATGGAAGAATGCTTTGAAATAAATAGTAAAACAATTCCACTGGTAAAATGGTAAAAGACGAAAATGTAGAGGGATAAGTACAAACGAAAAAGGAAAGGAAATTGCTAAAAAAAATATATAGTTAATGATTAGGACTTGGTGTAATAGTTAAGACGTTTGAGTCACAGATGCAAGATAGTTTGATTCTCACCTTGGGAGGAAAATTGATTAGGCTTCAAATGAACTATTAAGAAACTTAGCTCAGTAATTGGCTATGAACTTATGAAACCATGAATAAAAGGGAACATTTTAGAGTGCTTTCTGTGAATGTGAATAGTATTAAGAATATAGTAAGAAGAATAGGGATGTTAGAGTGGTGTAATACACTTGATGTAGACATAATTATATTAGAAGACAATATTTTTAATAAATGAAATATTACAAGTAGAGAACCTATGGGGAGGAAAGATAATCTAGAATTTCGAAAATGAGAGATGTTCTGGAATAGCTGTATTCTGTAGAAATACAATAAAGATATTAAATGCAGTTTTAGCAAATATGGGAAGATTAACCATTGTAGATTTAAAATGGAAGGAACAAGTATATAGAATTGTAACATTATATGCTTATACTAAATGTAAAAAAAAGGAAAACCTTATTTCATAAGATTTTAGACTATATAGTGATACATATGATTATTATAATAATAGGATATTTTAATTGTGATTTAACAAGCAAGGGTAAAAAGAAAGGGAATGCTATAAGAACATAAGTTATAAGATGTGGTAAGTTAAAACTTTGGGACAAAAATTCATTGACTTACAAAAAGGGTATGTAAAAACTGCAGTAGATTATTTTAGTACATCAGAATATTTCATTATATGAGAAGGGGAGGGGAGATAGATGAATTTTCTGATCATCTTGCAATATGGCTGGAGGTAAAAGAAACTGAGGAATATATAAAATAGGCAAAGGAATACAAAGGATAAATGAGAAAAGATTAACTGAAGAAGGAACGAGACTAGTAATACAGTTGTGGAGAGATCATATTATTGTGAAGACTGGTAAACATGAGTGAAGGCTGCCAGCCTAGTCAAATAGAATTTGATACATAATTCTGGCATTTGTAAATACAAATGTAAAATACAGGCTTGTTTCTTAAATGAAAGAAAAATACTGTAAAATGTTGACCTTCAAGATTGTGGCAACATTGCCATCTGTTGCCACCTGCTGTAAGGAAAACTAAGTCAAACATTTCAAATATTTCTTTTGAAGTTAAAATTATTTCAAATATATCCTTTGATCTGCAGAGCTCGGAGTCAGTCCGTCTGAGCTAGCACATTCTTTCTATTGTTTTAACTTAAGGAATAATTACTAGAATTTACATATGGAATGTCCTTTATTGCTCTAAGTGTAAAAAAATGTAAATGCAGTTTCTGCATGGCCTGGGAACCAGGAAGGTGTAAAAGATGGGTCTATATTACATCATCGAACACTTAAAAAAGCGAACGCTGATTGATCGACCTAATTTAAGCAAAAGCTTACAATCTTGAACTGTCAGATCAGCGATTTTTTTCCCAGGGAAAAAAAATCTCTGATCCAAAACACATACACACAACACAAGCACACCAAACAAACAGAAATCCACACACATACACCTAAAATCTGATACCTAACCCTATACTAAACTATGCACACACCACTAACTACCCACTTACCTTAACCCAAACCCTAAGGTCCATCACTATCGCACACTCACCTCACCCGCTCCCTAACCTTAACTCACCTAAATCACCCTAACACTCACATCCACACAATCGCACACTTAGCTGAATCCGACCGGTAACTTTCCACCATAATACTGAAAATACCAAAGCAACAGAAATGGACAATTGAATTATTTCCCTAGGAAAAAAATAGAGTTTCTGCTGCTTCGATATTTTGCAGTTTCGCGACAATAAGTTTGATCAATCAGCGTTCGCTTTTTTAAGCATTCGAGGATATAATATAGACCCTAAAAGATGATGTAATGTTTAGCAGAACTGCAGTTTAAATTTAAACAGTGAGAACCACATATTATTAGGCATTTTGATCTTGGACATCTAACTCAGCACTGTCTGTTGTCTTAAGTAAGTTATCTTAGAAGTATGTTTTCTTGTAGCAATAGCTAGGAAATTAGAAAATATTAGAAGTGTTTCTCTGTTATGTCAGAACAGTACTAGTGAATCATTTTAAGTTTCTGTGTGATCTCTGAACTCTTGAGTAGCACTGTGGTGTAGTAGTATTGTCTTGTGTTTTTAGTATTTATTATTAAATATTTTTAAACCCTTTTCAACTGTGGCTGGTTTATGTAGAGATAATTAAGCTATAGAGTACATTGCATGCTTATAAGTGATCCTGTAATAAGCCCTTCCAACAAGCCTTGATTGCTTAAGTTACACTACTATTGGATAATAATATTGCACAGTAATAATTGGACACCCTTTTAAGGGCCTTTAGGTAGCTAATAATTATTAGCTGGTGGTGACAGTAATTACTACTGTATAGTCTGGGTAAAGGGGCACAGCTGGAGAATCTATGTCAGCCTTTCCCAGGACTGACTGTGATGTTGTATAAATACTTATCTCAAAGTGTATGTGTCAGCTATTTGGGCAGGGACATGAAGCACTGGTTGGACAGAGAGGGTACTGGAGGTTAGCTTTCCAGCCAGGCTGAGATCTGGACCCTATAGCTGTGCCAGTGGGGAGTCTTATTGGGGACCTGGGGAGCAAGGGATTGACCAGCCCTGGACTGATTGTGATCTCTGTGTGCTCTTAAGGGAAATTGCACTTTACTGTGTGTATTTGTTATCCTTTCCTCATATATGTGGTGTTAGGGGTGAGGATTGAGGCTATTTGATTGCTGGGCCATGGCACAGGTGTTACATGTGGTTTGCAGTGGTTGGAATATCCACATCACATATTAATTAGCTGGCAAATACTAACTGGCTTGTAGTGGTGTGGGTAGAGTGAATCCTGTAGCTTATGTACAGTGACCTCTGAAGGTGTTTTGTACTCTAAAACAGCCACAGATCACAATTGTTTTATTTCTGTTGTTAGCTTAGTTAGTCAGGGTGAGCAGGCAGCATGTCAGCAGAGGAGTATGGAAAGCTGACAAGAAGCCAGCTGGTGGAGATGTGCTAGGCTAGGGGATTGGTGCATGGAAACCTGACTGAGGCAGCCCTGATTGCAGCCTTGGTTACAGCTGCATCAGAAAACAGCATCCAGGAGTTCAAGCAGACTGGCAGTGGAGGTACAATATCCTTGGAGAATGGACAGCTCAACCATTCTATGAAGGACAATCAGACTGGCAGTGGAGATACAATATCCTTAGAGAATGGACAGCTCAACCTTTCTGCAGAGGACTTAAAAATCCAGCTGAAGCTAAAGAGACTTGAGATGGAGGCCAGGCATTTGGAGATAGAAGCCAAAGAAAAGGAGTGTCAGAGGAGGCATGAGAGGGAAATGCTGACTCTTCACCAGAGTCATGGAGGTAATGGGGAAGGGAGTAACTGGACCCCAGAAGCACAACAGGTCAGTAAATTTCTTCCACAATTTAAAGAGGGGGATAATTTTTATAGTTTCATTCATATGTGTGAGTGGGTATGCAAACAGTATAGTGTTGAACAAAGGCTCTGGGTATGGTTCCTGACCCCCTTACTCCATGGTAAAGCTGTAAATGAATTGGCTAAAATGTCTGATGTTGCTTGTTTTGATTATACTGCTGTCAAAATATGTCTTTTAGAATTTTTTAAGCTAACACCTGGAATGATAGGAAAAAGTTTTGTGAGCATAGACACAAGGCAGATGAAAATGCTTTGAGTGCAAGTCTCACAAGCAGTTTGTTGTGGCATTGTGGCATACATCCTAAACCTCAGAACAAGGCTCAGGGAACTCATGGGCTTGGCCCAGGAGAACCTGGCAGAAGCCCAACAACAGAAGAAGGTGTGGTATGACAGGAATGCTCGAGCTAGAGAGTATGCTGTGGGGCAGCAGGTAATGGTTCCCATTACTGTCAGACACAACAAGCTGCAAGCAGCCTGGGAGGGACCCTACCATGTGGTAAGAAAGGAAAGTGATGTTAACTACATGGTGGAACTGCTGGGCAGATGGCAGGGGCACAAACTGTACCATGTTAACATGATGAAACCTTACCATGATAGGGAGGCCCTTGTGCTGAGCATTTGCACTGGATTGCAGGAGGAGTCTGAGGGAGATCTGGTGACTGATCTCCTCAGTAAGGCTTGGGCTGACACCTCAGTGGAAGGGGTAGCAATATTCCTGCAGCTATCTCCTACCCAGGTTCGTGAAATCCAAGCAGTGTTGCAGGAATTTGCGGATATGTTCACTGGGAAACCAGGGTGCACCCACCTGGTGCAGCACCAGGTGGATACAGGACCCCAAAGGCCTATTAAGCAGGCCCCTTATAGGGTGCCTGAGAGAGCAGACAGGCTTTGAGGGAAGATGTACAGGAGATGTTGGAAGTAGGGGTGATTCAAGAGTCCAACAGTCCCTAGGCCTCCCCAGTGGTGCTGGTGCCAAAGAAGGATAGCAGCACCATCTTCTGTGTGGATTACAGGAAGTTAAATATTCACACAGAGTCGGATGCTTACCCCATGCCTAGGACAGATGAGGCCCTAGAGCAGCTGGGTGGGGCTACATAACTTACCTCCATTGATGTTACCAAGGGTTGCTGGTGGGTGCCCTTGGCTCCCAGTGCTGGAGGGAGGTCAGTCTTTGTGACTCCTTTTGGCTTGTATGAGTTCAAAAAAGATGCCCTTTGGGATGAGGAGTGCCCCAGCAACTTTCCAGGGGCTGGTAGATAGTATCCTAGCAGGAGGGTTTGCCCTTGCTTACCTAGATGATGTTACCATCTAAAGCCATTCCTGGCCAGAGCGCCTACAGCATGGCAGGGGGGTGCTGACTACATTACAGTGACCATGAAACAGTGGTAGACCACTTTGCAATTAAGCTACGATAAAGGACAAATTATTATCCCAAGGATAAAAATTCAAAGGGGGATATTCCAGGGTGACTCTGTCACTGCTGCTATTCTGCCCTGCCCTTAACCCATTAAGCTGTCTACTTAACAGGTTAGGCCATGGCTATAATTTGGCGCGTAGAAAACAACAAAGTGTAAAGACTTATCTTCTCTTTATCGATGATTTAAAACTATAACTCATCAGATGAGGAAGTGAAAGCACAACTGTATGTTGTCAAAACTTTTTCAGATGATATAAGAATGTCATTTGCTTTTTATAAATGTGCAAAAGCAACCTATAAGGCAGGAAAACTGCAACAGCAGGAAAACATCAGTTTGGGACAAAAATGTGATATAAAAGAACTTGAGCAAAAAGGAGTGTATAAATATTTGGGAATGGATGAAGGGTCAACAATAAAACATGAACACATGCAAATAAAACTTAGTAAGGAATATTTCAGAAGACTTAAATAAATCCAGAAAACAGCACTGACATCTAGGAACAAAATCTAGGCTATAAATCAATTTCCTCTTCCTGTCCTAACTTACAGTTTTGACTGGCCCCAAAATGTGTTGGCTAGATTAGATAGGAAAACAAGAAGGATGCTTCATGCTCATCAAATGATTTATAAAAATCACTGGATACCAAGATTATATATTCCCCATTCTGAAGGAGGGATGGGCCTCCTTGAAACTGATTACATTTATAGATCTGTAATTGTGGGACTCCACACATATCTGCTGACCTCACAAGACCCAAACATAGTGAAAGTTTTGAAACATGATGAGAATAAATCTGAGATGACTTCTCAGCTTAATCTAGCAGAAACATATTGGCATCAAGCAGGAATGGAAATCAAACCAGAAGAAGATAAAAACCAGGCAGCAACTGAATGTACCAAAAAAAAACAAAAGAAAGAATATAAGATGAAGGACCAAATGAGAAGGCAAGAAATGTGGCAAATGCATAAATATAGTTGCAAGTATAGAAAACGTCTGGAAGAACCTCATGTTGATCAGGAACAAATGCAGGAATGGTTAAGGAGAGGTGAATTCAAACCAAGAGATGAAAGGTTAATATTGGTGGCACAAGATAGTCAGCTATGTACACGTTGGTTTACAAATTCCATTGAACGTGTGGGAGAAACAAACAAAAGTAGGTTTTGCAAAACAGAATTGGAAACAGTTGCACATCTCGTTGCTGGCTGCGACATACTAATGGCAGAAGAACTGTATACTGATAGGCATAATAATGTGACGAGACTGCTGCACTGGGGATTGTGCAAGCATTATGGTACTGAAGTGGCTGAAAATCACTGGAAACATGAGCCACAAAGCATCATAGAAAATGATGGAGTCTACATCACATGGGATCGTCCATTACTAACAGTTCAAAAGATAGATGCTAGAAAACCGAATGTAGTGGTCCAAGAAAGAAAGACAAAAGTAGCATTGATCATTGAAATTGCCACACCCAGTGACTACAGTGTCCTGCGCACAGAGACGCACAAAGTCATAAAATATCAGGATTTGCATGCAGAAATGAGAGCAATGTGGAAGAAAGATATCCAGATTGTTCCAACAGTAGTAGGAGCAACGGGTCTTATAAAAAAGAGTCTACAATCATATTTAGATATATTACCAATACATGTAACTCCATATGAATTGCAGAAGGAGTCATTACTGGGAACATTGCAGGTGCTGCGAAGAGCACGTTTGGCTGACATCAAAGAGTGAAACAATACTAATTTCATGAACCTTAATCATACTTTGATTAGGAATGGGATCCATTCCCGTCACGGTATTAGAAACCCAAAAGATTTGGAGAAATTAAAAAGGGAGATGGCAGTATAATGAGATAAATAAAAAATGTAAAAGTAGAAATAGAAAGAACTCAGGAAAAGATTATAAACAGGGTAGTACAATATGTACAAGAAAGAAATGTTTATAGAAAAAAAGGTGGTACTGAAAAAATATGAAAAGGAAAAAGGTTAATAGAAAAAGATTATAAAGAGTTGGAAAGAGATTTCTTTAAATGAACTAGATAAAGTGTTAGAGCAAGTAAATATAGATTCAGCCACAGGACCACATGGAAATGGGTTTGAAATGTATAAAAATTCAAGGAATTGGCAAAAAAATTAAAGATTTTGAATGAACTCTTAAATGAAGGTTTTATATCTAAAGAATTATGTAGTGGAACACTTAAACATACGGAAGAAGAAAGACAGAAGACCAATAAAAATTGGAGACTGATGGTATTGAATAATAATGATTATAAGATCTTTATGAAAATACAAAGATTTGAGACTAAAATGGAAAATATTATGGAAGATAGTACACATATATATATATATATATATATATATATATATATATATTATAGGGGAAAGGTTGAAAAGAATTATTAATGATACTTAGAGAATGTGTGGATGATATGAATAGAAAAGAAGAAGCAAAAATCACGATAGGCGACCTTAATAATAATAGTGATCCTGGGATGACTTTTCTATTGCCCATCCACTCATCAAGATTTCTCTTGAAGAGGGCTAATGAGGTTCTCTGCTTGACGTGAATGGGAAGTCTGTTCTAGAGCACGGATAGTCTCTGGGTTAGGAACCTATCCCTCCAGCATGTTCTATACATAAAGTCTTATGGGTAATAATGAAAGAATATAAGTGACAAAGTTAGGAAATCATGTCTGCCAGTACATAATATTAATAACGTAGAAATAGGTGTAAATGGCTGGTTAAGCCAAGAGGTACATATGAAGAATGGTGTAAGACGGGGATGTCCAAAGAGTTTTATACTCTTGATTAGTTATGAATGTGCTAATACGTGAAATAAATTACAAAATGAAGGAAGTGGGGTATATAACACCTGGAAACAAAAGTAGTCATAATTTGCACAAATGAGTGTTATGAGGTGATGGGTTGGTTTTAAAAAAAGGAAAAAAGTAAAGGTCTAGGTGATGTGGTAAGGATAGGGTATATATATTTTGAAATTAATTAAATTTCTGTGTTACATATAAAATTTGGGAAAAAACAGGCTAGTAGAATTCAATGGGAAAAACAATAGAAGAGATAAACCTGTCTTTTCTGCAGGACATAAATTATCATTCAGAAAAAAAGGCATATTTGATAATTTTAGTATTGATGGGAAAAAGAGCACGCTTAGCAAGTTTATGTTAACAACAGTATTTGAAAAGGAATTATTGAGAATTTTTTCATTTATATGGTGTTCTAGATTAAGTCCAGTAAAGAAGTTTTGTATGCAAACAAAAAGGAAAGAGGTTTAAGGTTAACTAACCCAGTATATGCTGTTTCATTAAATTTGTACAAAGTGTTAAAATGGATAAATGAAAATTATAAGAGATTGGTAGTAAAGCTGTATAAGTATGATAAATTTGAGGTTATTATAGTAAAAGAAAAGAACAGAGTGTATAAAAGACAAAATAAAATGTTACCAAGAAAAATATTTTTGTGGAAAATAAAAACTGATGATTTAGAAAAAGATAGAAAAGTATGGTATAAGAATGTAATGATAAAACATTAGTATGTAAAATGATAGGAAAATCTATCAGATGAAAAAATTAAAGCTATAAAAATAAGAAGAAAATGGTGTAATCAGAAAGTAGAATGTCAAGAGTTTTTGTGAAGACTGGTAGTAGATAAATTGCCAGTAAAAGGAAATATGGCATGTCAAAGAAAAGTGATAGAAAGTGTTTACATTGTCAAGAAGAAATAATTATGGAACATGTTTTTTAAAATGTAAAAGAGTAAAAAACTTATGGGGAAAACTATGAAGAGATTTTTTTGAAGATATAAAAGTGGATAAAATAAACATGGATGTGATTAAATATGGATATTATGAGAATAGAAGTAAAGAATATGTTAAAAGAATAGATAAAAAGTTATATCATATTTGTTATATGGGATAAGAGAATAAATGAAATTATGTTTAATGGCAAATAGATTTTAGGAACACTATTAAGTAAAATCAGATGGTGGTTATGAAAAAAGGAGCAGGGGTCTAATAGGGATGAAATTACTGTAAAGGAAATTATGAATATGTGCAAATATATTTCTATATCTATATATTTGCACAATTGTAAATATTTGTAAATATGTAAGTGTGCTGTAACTATGAGTTCCTTTTGTATATAAAGCACCTCTACTCCTTTTGATTGTGCCATGAGATCTTTTACATCCACTTGAGCTGCCACCAACATGGGCAGATGAGACCTCAGTTTAATGTCTAATGCAAAGGATGTCATACTTCTTACATCTCTCTCTCTCTCTCTCTCTTACAACTGCTAACCTGTCTCTTTCCTCTTGGTTAAGTTCAACATATGAATCCCATTACGGCTTTCTTCCCTGTATCTGCACGTACGGTACATTATGAACTTTCTGACTGTTCAGCAAGTCTACTCAGTTATATGCAGGTCAAACATCTAGATCTAAAGTCTTCAGTGTTTTGAAAATATATTTTGCAGTGTTAAAGATATAGGTGAATGTAGTAGATTGCAACATTTAAATGAATATAAACACTTGTATTAATGTGAAAAATGAGGGAACCTGATGTTATAGCCTTTTTGTAAAACACTAGGAGACTTGATATTACAAGATATTTTAATAGTAAAGTATTAATAAAAACCTGAAATATTAAACATGATGGTGACTCACTACAGAAATACTCTTATTCATAGCTATGATACAGTAGTTTTCTCTCACAGGGAGCATTTGCTTTTCTGCATTCTTTTGCACATCTAGCAAACAAAACTAAATCTGCCAACAGGGGGGTCTTGTTTCTTCTGATACCATGCATGATACTTCAAAATAGTTTATCAGAATGGCATAGTAATGAGATAGGTTAAATGTTTACTCCAAGATGTTTAGTGTAACTCCCAAAGCAAGTCTGACTACATTACGTTTCCTTCTTTACAGACATCCCTATTTAAGGTTATAGCCTACAAAATCATTTACTGAGTCTGTGAAGAGGCCAGAGTCTAAATTTTTCAGTGAAAATAAAGCCTACTTTGTACAAGGTTGGTGATCATGGAATCCTTGTCTTTTTTCATTCTTTACTGCATCAGATGTCCACCACTTGGGCTTGTGTCACATAACAGAGGCTTTCCCTACTCAACCAAGGATTTATTTTAATGGTGGATCCAATCTGCATACCAGAGGCCCACCAGGTATGATGCATTTTTTACTTCAATTTCATTGATGGATCATGCTGCCAAAATTTAAAAAAAATTACTTGGTGATCCTGGGAGAATTGGCTGACAAACTCCCCACATCTCTCATGCAAAAGGTTTCCTCTCTATTCACCAAGGTCACACATCATCAAAGAAGTTTATAAATTAAACAGCATTATCTATCAAGGAAATGAAATGCAGTGACCTGTAGTTATCATCCCACTCATCATTATTTGAAATTAAAGGGTCAGATAATATAATGTTAAAACAATTTAAAATGATGGATTTAGTACGGATCAACATCTCAGCATCTCTACCAATGTGCTGTGAAATACTGCTTGGCATCAGTATTAAAATGTCTGTGTGATATTGTTATAAAGGAAAAGTGGCATCTTTACAAAGATTACCTGCATGATGACGAACTATATACTGGATTTCATATTTTATGTTTCATGTGAAACCAGAATATGTACTTTGGGGCATAGTTGCCCTTACAGAGTATGTCAGGGTAAGTGTAGTGTGCAACAGTGTGCAACTCTATACAATGACCACACGGCCATATGCATCAATTAGCATCAAATCTAGGATCTGCCTGTGATGGAACTTAATTTCTACTTCATCTTGAATGGAATGTACCATGTCAATGAGTACATTTGTTGCTGTTCTATCACTTCTCATTTGCTGGGTAATAGTACAGCTTAAATCAAGCAAGCCAAGGGAAAAAAGGGGGAAAAAACTCTCTAGCAGTTAGTGGCAGCATTACTGATGCTACTTCAGGTTTTATATATATATATATATATATATATATATATATATATATATGCTTTACTATTAAAAGGGCGAACGGCACTCCTTCGAACGTCGTATAGTCGACAACGGAAGGCCGACACTGCTAATCGCGAACTCGGAAAAACAATCTAGGAATGGGTTTCAACATGGGTTGAGGTAGGGGAGATGTTTGTAGTTAAAAATAATACGAACACCTACCTCAACCCATGTTAACACCGGTCCTAGACTGATTTTCCGACTACGACATTCGACATTTACGACCTTCCGGTGTCGACTATACGACATTCGAAGGAGTGCCTTTCGACCCTTTAATAGTAAACTATATATATATATATATATATATATATATATATATATATATATATATATATAAATATGATAACAGTTGATGTCCACAGTCCTACAAACTAGAAAGACTCCCAAATGTCAGACAGTGGCAGATGTTGAATGTGCCAGTGATTTTGAAGTATTTTCCACATATATATATATATATATATATATATATATATATATATATATATATGATAACAGTTGATGTACACAGTCCTACAAACTAGAAAGATTCCCAAATGTCAGACAGTGGCAGATGTTGAATGTGCCAGTGATTTTGAAGTACTTTTCCTCTCAAGGAGGGCTAGGCCAGTCATGACACAGGTGAATTTAGGAATACCTATCCAATTAAGGTCCCATTTGAAGAAAGATAATCTATCACACTTCTTTACTTGCAGAAGTGAGGAAGAAGCTGATTAATGACTCTGTCCACCTCATTTTATTGATCTGCTGAATCAGGTTTATATCCCTTTATCCCTTGTGCTGCTATTTGTAGGACTGTTTGATTTGTGAATGTACAACAGATCATGGACTACTGGGTCCCTGATTGCTCAGAAGGCAAGGTATAGATCTCTTCTGAGGACCGCATGCCTCTCAACTGTACAGACTTTCACAGAATGTCCAGATTTTTGCCTCATGTTTTTGTTCTGCTCCTCATAAAATTTGTGATTGTCTCTCAAATCATTGAGGACTGATGTCACTAAATAATACTATATGACAGACATATGAGTTTTAGAGTTCACATCCTTCAGAAAATACATAATAATGCTCTAACTATTATTCTAGCAACCTTCTAAGTTTATAGGAGAAATATGTCTGTATTTTTGGCTTTTGTCCCCCATTATTTCTGGCTCTTGTGCTGAGAAGGTGAGAGGTGTGGTGAGGAGACTAAGACACAGAAAAGAGGATCAGCACTTCTATTTTTTTCTGCTAGTTTAAGGATTTTAAGCATGGGATCTTCTTTGTCAGGAATCTCAGGGTCTTTGCATCTGTTTGATATGCCTTATGAGGTACAATAACATCTGTAAATCTGGCGGATATTCCCTTGGAGATGAATGCACCAAGGAGAAAGATTTCCTTAGAACTGTTACAACACGATGATCAAGGGAGAGAGAATTATCAACCTAGGTTCAAAGGTCTCTATATTTTCATTTTTTAAGTGGAATAATGCTATATGCTGGGGGGGGGGGGGGTCTACAGAATACGATAGTGCTGCATTTTGTAACATTTAATGTGAGCCCATTTTCAATACATCAGGCATTTATAAGAGTGGTTCCTGCAGAAGGGCTTCTGTGTCAGAGGGGAATTTAACAATGGCTCATAGTTTGCAGTCATCTGCAAATTTAGGTAGACAGATCTGGATTTTTAATCTACAGGTCAGAGAAGTAAATACCAAACAAAAGCAAACCCGATACTGAGTTCTTCAAGAACACCACAGGTCACCTTCAAGTTTCCTGATGCTATCCCTGCCACCTACGTCATGTGGGTTCTGTCTTTTAGCCAGTTTGCTATCAGTCTTACCACTTAAGGTCTCCTTGTAATGCATTTAATTTATTAATTATGGTAGTACGAGGAATGGTGTAAAATGCCTTGGCCAAATCAAGGTAAGCTGTGTGTTCAGTGTGACCATTCTCAAGAGTTTGCTTTATTCATTAGACAGGCTTCATCATTTACAAAACCAAGCTGTTGTGCATCTAGCCTGATTAGATTTGTAATATCTATATTAATCAAGCCTGTTTTAATGTGTTCCATGGCCTTAAATATGAGACTAATAAGGCTGAGTTGGTTACAGTTTATGGGTACCTTTATGGAGTGACATCATCAGTGTTGTTCACCATACTTCCAGGACTCAACCTGTTGCAAGACTCAGGTTAAATAATTTCAGAAGAGGTTCTGCCAGAATTATGTTTAGTACTATTTAATAAGCATTCCAAAATGTTACCTGGTCACATGGAGAAAATGTCCTTAGTCTTGGTAAGCACTTTCAGTACATGTTTAGTGATAATGAGCCTCAGGCACAATAGAGCTTTGGATAGTCATCTCAACAGTAAAATTTGCAGTTAATGTATTTGCAATTATATTGGCAATATTCACTGATCCAAGTAGATTTTGCAATTTACTACAATATTTGTGCATTGATGAGGGTGGTGGACCACCAGAGTGGCTTTTATTTTAAAATTTCCCATTGTATTTGGATCTATAAAAGGAATGCTAACTCTATACATTTATCTGCGTATAGAACTCTTCTGTGAATCTATCTGCAAGGTGTAGGGACTGGAATTTTGTCTGCGACTTAAACAGAACATGCCGGAGAGACAGATAGTTCATCTATTACCCAGTTTAAACACAACCTAGACCAGTGGATAGGGAATAGGACATTTACAAGCCTAGGACCATGGAACCATGAACAGTGGTAGCTTATAAATGCTTGTCTCTCAATGTCTCATTTGGATACAGGATGTCATTATTATTTCGGGAAAACTTGGCTAGGCTTAGAAAGGACTCCTGAGTCATTAGCCTAGTAACCATCTATAAATATATACTGTGGCAATGTCTGGGGTGACATTGTTATAAGTGAATTTTAAGACTTTATCATAGAGTTAGAGGAGATTTGTGCACTTAGGTCTTTGAATTCTGATATATTGGTTTTAGGAGGTTTAGCAAAACAAACCAAAAGCTCACCAGAATGAAGGTGCAGTAGCATAAATATGTAAAAGTCCAAACAAAACGGCTGACACCAATGTAAGACAGCAACAAATTTAATATAAAAGCAGTAGGTAAAGCAGCAAAGCTTTCGGGTATCCAGTACCCTTCTTCAGTGCTAATAATATATTATAATGTGAATTTATTGCTGTCCTACATTGGTGTCACTCATTTTGTTTGGACATTTAGGAGGTTTAGACAGTTACTAGTGGAGCTGAGCATGATGATGCTACATTTGTAAGTACCAGGTCACTAATATTGTATCCTCTTGTTGGACTAGTGACAATCTGATCCATTTAGTTTTTATTTATTAGAACTAAAAACTTCTGAGCATATCCACTATTGAAGGAGTAGGTACTCCGATCATTGAGAAGATGTAGGTACTCCAATCATTGATGGGGGCTAAAGCATCCCAGAATTATGGTGTTCTTATCTATGGAGAGTTAACCATGACATTTAGGAGGCTGACATGTCCTGCAATAGGTGAGAAACTGAGATTTAGTATAATTTAGAGTTCTAGAAGCTCCATTTGTGGGTCTTTGGGGATCTATCTAGAGATGATATGGTCTCTGAGAAATGTACACACCACCACAGTTGCCACTGGGTGTAAAGGCATGACAGGTGCTAAACACAAGTGTGGTGGGGTGCTTTTTGGGCATTTAAACCATATTTCAATAACTATACATATGTAAATGCCTTCTGAATGCAGGAATACATCAATGTCAGGCAGCTTGTTGTTTAGACTTCTAACAGTGAGCAGAGTCACCTTCCTGTGAACCTGTTTTGAAACTGACATGTTTACCAAGATGGAATGCTCATTAACTGAGCTTTGTCTAACAAAGGCACTATGAGGGCAGCAAGGGCTTTAGCCAGCATGTGGAGGCATTTGAACGAGAGGTACAGACCATCCTTTGCAAAGAAAAAGAGGATTCTGCTCAGTATCAGAGTCTTGTTTGCATTTGGGACATTCACAGATATGAATCACTGGGAGGGTTTTTCACACTAATTCATTCATCTCCACATCCACAACTATCATGTAATAGTTATATGTATCTGGTGCAAGCAACCTAAAGACCCATGAGTCATCCACGATCCTAGCACCTAAAAGACAACTCATTGTCACCCTATCTTTATCCAGCCTAGTAAGTGGGGAATCTGTGTGTCTCATTTGTCTGTTGTACCAGAGTTGAGGCCCTTTATACTCTTTCTTAAAGATAAGATATTATGTGATGCAATATTTGCTTTTGAGTTTTGCTGAGACTTAATTTTTATGGGTCTAGAGGATTTAGGTTAGGATTTCATTATAACATTATCATTTTACATTATAATAATGTGTGAGGGATGGCTGTATAGTATGAGGTGTATTAGTGCAATGCTCAAACAAGTCTATGGTTTATGAGACAGCAATGTCTCTATATGACTTTAATATTTGCACTTCTGACAAACAGAATTATTTGTGTTTAGTAAGCGTTCCTTATCCATAAGCATAAGACCATTCTTGCGCTGTTTTAGGATTCCTGATGCTACGAGGTATGCAGGAAAGATAAGTAGGCTGAGCTTTCATTTTGTCCATTGTGAAGTAGAACTTGATATGATTTACAGAGTTGCAAAGCTTAAATAAAATACAGATCTACAGTCTGTTGAGATAGTTATCGGTTAAGGGGTGGGTATGAATATGAATGTCTATTTAGGTAAATAAGCAACTTGGGTTTAAATGTGACTGTGATAAGCATAGTTCAGAAACCTTGTGAAAGAGTAATGTTTGGTTTATTTGTAGTGGCTCTGGGCTACATTGCACAATTTAGCAACTCTAGGGTTGCTATGAGCTACTTTTAGGTTGCTAGGTGCTTGTCTCTGCATGTTATGCAATTATACACAGCTTCCTGTACCTGCACACAGCCTATTTATTGATCATATTTGGGTTAGTTGGTTATATTGGGTAAAGTTAGAGCTGAAACTGCTTACGTTTATGGAGTGCGTCCTTCAACCCTTCTGCACAAAACACAGCTCCATGTCAAATAAAATAAACAGAAAAAAAATGAAACGTATGAAAAGCAGTTAAACCTCTAACTATTAGTGCTTATCTTCCCCAAAACTATAGCAATTATCTTGCTCCCCATAGCATAACTGCTACAAGCTCTAGATGACTCACATACTTGGCTAAAACTGGCTAAAACTCGCCATTTACTGTAACTTTGAAAAGTGACTGAAACACAGCAAATAAGTGCAGCAACGATGATTAAGTCACTAAACAGCAAAAAATAAATAAATAAATACTTGAAATGCAGTGCAAAATAGCTAGCCAGTACCATGGTTTAGAGGGACAAAGCCTTAATTATAGGCCAGGTGACCTGTATTTGATTAGCAGAACAGGTGTCTGAAGCACTGGCAGGAAGGGATGAACATGCCCATCCTGGAAAGGAAGATATTCATCTAAGGCACTACCTGAAGGCACATGCGGTCCATAAAGGGTAGACCTCAGCCTTGGTAGATGAATGCTCTGGATGGGTGACAAAGATAGGATATGTCATTAATAACAGACCCCTGGCAGAAGCAGATGCTAGCAAGACCCTCCAATGATAGCTGTCTTATGTGTTTTCAGTATAAATATTACCCTTAATGTTCTAAACACGTTAATGCTCTCCTTTGCAAGTATCGCATACAAACTCTTTTTAGAGCTCTTTTTAGCTCCAATGCAGTTGACCATCAGCTGCTGCTGCCACTGCCTCTCCTTGTTTTCTACATCAAACACTCCTAACAGCCCCAGAATTTCTCGGGGCAGGTAAGGAGGCTGAGGCATCCCAGGGCCAGGTAAGGAGACTGAAGCATCCCAGGGGGCAGGTAAAGAGACTGGGGCATCCCAGGGCACATTACACTGCTGCAGAGAGAGTGTTTTTACTCATTTACTGCCACCTGCTGCAAATGCCCACTAACACCTTGTAGGTATGGAGTGCAATATTGGGTGTCAGTGCTGAACCACCAATCACTTCCACAAGGGGCTGATGTCAGCAAGACATCTTGCCCACTCTCAGGAAGCACCACATTGTTGTTTTCCTCAGTCACCACCAGCAAGACTGAACCAGTCAAGTATGCCCCAGACATGTGCACTTCCCCCTCCCCCCTTTATGGGCATGCCCATCCTCCCCACCAGTGTTGTCATGTGCCTGAGCCGCTATTTGAATGTGGGTCACTTGTCCACAGCTAGAGCATTATCCATCTATGCCACTATTGAGGGCTAACTGTATACTGAAATCTGGTGTGAAAGTTCTGAAAAGTCAACAAGTTAAGATCTTTCAAAGTTAGGAGCTCTAACTTAATCTGTCAAATGTGACCTCACATTTACAAATTTGTTTTCTCTAGTTAGACCACAGTGAAGCCATTGGATTATCATGTTTTTATTTCATTCTGTTGTGATTGTTCAGCAGCTGTGTAATACAGGATTGTAGTAGAAGGGCTATAAAAGATGTATTTAACCACTTTGCTGTAGGTTTCGAGTATATTCAGTACTAGCAAAAAAAAAAAAGAAAGAAAGAACAAAAACTAAAAATGTTAAGAAATCACTTGGTCATTTTCAGGCAGATTACAGAATGAAGTATTTATTTATTTCATTATTATACTAGCAAGCTATTTCAACATATAAACCAACTAACCTGAAGTTTAACCTGAAAGCAGGGCTGTGATGTTAGCGCCATATAATCTTGCATTTGTGTATCATGCACACTAGTAGCAACTGTTTGTGAGGCATACAAGATGTTACAGAGACATCACGGGTCAGACAAAGAGATGTGCATCCAATCAAAATGGACTATTCTTAAGCGAAGTCTGCATATGAAAGGGAGCAAAATCTTTTGTAAAAGGCACAGAAGTATTTTATGGGAAATGTGTTTTGCACAATTTTTGAGTTTCTGGCATATGATTACAGTCAACTAGTCAGTGATACAGCCTGTGCTGCTGGTGGTGAAGTGGGATAGAGCCTTGAATATGGCCCCCACAACCCAAGTTGAATTAGTAGCTTGGCAACTTAATGGCACAGCCAAGAGAAGCTGGGCATGTCCACCCTAGTATGGTGAGTGTGTGCTTGCCCATGGGCACATGAGTGAGTGCAGGCTGGCTTTCCCTAGTGCAGATCCTGGACATTGTAACAGGGTGTGCTGTTTGGGGGGGGGGGGCATCCTGCTGATATCAATCCTTTGCAGAAGTCAGAGACAGTGCAGCAGTGATGTCCATTCCACATCCTAACCATGGATTGTCATCACTGGCTGGACACAGAGTGTAAGGCTTAAAGAATAAAAAAACTAAAAAAAAACTTGTGACTGCCCTAATGATGGTCCTTTCACTTGACCATTCCCTCTGATGATGAGAAAATAAATTGGTCAGTTGGCTAAGGGGTGCTCAAAATGACAGGCAGTGAGAACAAAGTATCCCAAAAAAGCAAAGAACAAAGACATAGCTTGGAAGAGCAGACTGTGTGTGTGAGTGTGTGTGTGTGTGTGTGTGTGTGTGTGTGTGTGTGTGTGTGTGTGTGTGTGTGTGTGTGTGTATATTGAGAAACAGAAGGTTGAACCCACTTAAGCGAAAGTGCACTACATCGGAAGTGCACTTTCGTGAAAGACGATTCGCCAAAGCACATTACAGTGGGGATAAGGAAATATATTGCCTCCACATAGGGTACAGTGTTTACAGTAGTTTTTTTTCCCGATTCGGTGAATCGGCTTTCATGAAAGTGCACTTTCGATGTAGTGCACTTTCTTTTTCAAGTTTGTGAAATTTCAATAAAGAAAAGTAGACCCATATATATATATATATATATATATATGTGTGTGTGTGTGTGTGTGTGTGTGTGTGTATGTGTGTGCACGTGTGTCTGTGTATACACAATTATATAAATATTTACATAGATTTTACACCAAACTTTTAATATTTAGGCACGAGTTTTTATCACACTGAAATGCTGTGGGATAATGCAGATTTTGCTTTCTGAGCAGATAGAATGGTGGAGACTATTTATGAAAAGAATTGAATGAAACACATTGTGTAAATTATTTTTCAAAAGAGTGTCTGTCACTTGATCTTGGTCAAAGTATTGGTCAAAGTATAAGAGGTACTGACAAATGATATCCTGTAAGGAAAGAGTGTACATGATGTCAAAAAAGTGTATCCTCCCTGGCATTTTGAAGTAAAATAAACTGACCACTTAAAATGACAATGGAGCAATGCTGTACCTCCTAAAAATCATCATCTGATTAAATGTACAATTCAGTTTCTACCCATTGTCACCTCTGAATTCTTCTCACAATGGATGCCTAAAAAGTTAATCATCAAACTACTAAAGACTTCATAAGTAGTCTTCAGTTGAATACTAGCGTTATCATAAATGCTCAAAGTATTCTAATCTGAGCATCCTGAGCGTTAAACTACTGTATAGTTCCTTAAAGTAATTTCTAATCCTGATATGATTTCTAAGAATCTCACTGGTACAAAAGCTCTTTGCTACAAGACCAAGCAGAAATCTGTCACAAACTTTTGTGCACTTCTCTGAGTTTTGTAGAAAGTACCTCAGCATTAGAAAGTACTCTAATAAATATTGCAACTGTTTAACCTTGAAGAAACTCTGATCCAAAATATTTGAGCTCTAGCTTTCCATAAATGCTCAAAAAATTCTGTTCAGACATTCCTGAAAGTTAATTTACTTTAGTCTTTATCCAAGTAATGACTGATGCTGAAGCGCTTTCTACAAAAATTAAAAGACATACAAAAGCCCAAGACAGCTTTCCAGATGACCTCATCATACCTCTCAACTGTCCAGATTTTCGCAGAATGTCCAAGCCAAATAAATTTGGTCTGTTTGTCATATAATTTGTGTTTTTCTGACAAATCACTGGCATGATCTGAGGAATGAAATAACTAAATAATGACATACATTTTTGTTTCAGACTTCAAATCTTTCAGAAAATGTATGTTAACACAAACTCTGTTACTCTAGCATCTTAATAAGTTTATAAGACCAATATTTAAAATCTGTCCCTATTTTTAAGCCTTTGTCTCCCCCATTTTGTCAGACTTTGTCCAGATTTCTTGCACTAAAAGGTTGAGAGGTATGGACTCCATTACACTGAGGGTTAAAGCCTTGACTCGACCGCGATGACCCATGCTCAACTAGCAGTACAGGCTTTAGAGGGGCTGGTTGGAGGAGAATGTTAGTGAACAGCTGATGCCAACTAACCCATTCTTAGGGATGAAGGCAGTGTAGCTCATTTCTTGCAGCGTTGGTGTACTCCACAAAGATCAGGCTAGCACGCCCATGCCGCACAGTGCTGTGCCGCTTATTTGGGAGTTTAGTGTGTATGGCAGCATGTAAGCTCACCCCCTGAGGCAGCAATTATGGAACTTGCACGCAGACAACAGGATGGAGTTAAGAGAGCATTCCTACACCTAGAAGACTGGCCTGATCCTGAACATCAAACCTTTACATCTGAGTAATGGGCTAATAAGATCACACCCCAGTTACAGAACAATTGGATCGAAGAACCTGTCCAAGAATGCATGGGCCTCATCTTTATCCCACAAGAAGAAAGAATGGGCCAAAAGGGTGAGGATGGACAGGGGAGACGCTGGAAAAAGCTGTGCAGAGGGAGAAATGGGAAAGTTCAAGCCAGACTTCTGTTCAATGTCTACCAAGAACTAGATTCAGATTTATAACTGCTGAATCATGACTCAACATATTGGAATGAACTGGAGTAACCTAAATGGCAATGCTCCAAGAATAAAATCTCAAGTAAATAATTCATGTACTGAATTTTCAGACAAAAATGTCTATAAATTTGCTTCTAAATTAAAGGATAGTACAGATTATACATAATGCAAAATCAGTGGTAGCAGAAATAAAAGGTGGCAAGGACAGTTAGGCATACAGAGAATGTTAAAAGTTAAGTCAGAGATAATGTGGTTAAATGTGAAAAGAAATGGAACTCAAAATGTTCACCTGCCTGTCAATTCCCTCTAGACTGGAAAAATCAGTGAAGCTGTGTAACACTTTGCCAGGAAGCTATGAAAGCTAAACCATCAATAGTTTGGCAAGTAGCTGGTAAAAACAAGAATATTATAAATGTGTACAAGAAGCACTCTTTACTCCCCTTGCAAAGGAAAGGGTGGCAGTGTTGCAGTACATTGATTTTGCAGAAAACACTTGATATGCGGATGTCACTGTGACAGTTCATTGTGTTAGAAATCAAAGTAAACAGGAAAGCCCAGTGTAAAGGTCATCCTTGCAGGACAGATTAAGCACAGCTGCCAGCTTCAGCTATTATTTTATAGTATGATTACCAAAAATGATGATGAGCAAATAGCACTTTGATTTCACTTATTGCACTTCATTGACTGGCCAGCCAGCTCAAGGCTGTGAAATACCAGCAGATTTACAACTAGCAGGTGTCTCTTACACACAAAAGCAAAAAATCAAAACCTAGAAGTAAATGGAATGAAGTAATAGATAATACTCAATGGTAGTGATATGCATAACCACAACCAAAACATGGCAGATGAGGAAAAAACTTCTGCCACTAGTGTTTGCAAACAACTTTTTTTGTCATCTGGCATAAGTTTTCACAAGGAACAAAAATTGTCTAGCTTACTCATGTTTTGATGGACAATCATCTGAAATAACAAAAGATCTGCTTGCTTACTTCTTAAAGAAACCTTGGAACCTGTATATATATATATATATATATATATATATATATATATATATATATATATATATATATATATATATATATATATGTATATATATATCTATATATATATATATATATATATATATATATATATACACATACATATATGGTTCTAGTTTACATAACCGACAGCTGCTTTCACCGACAACGAATTGCGAGCGCCAGAAAATCGACAATCTGGAAGACCGACGCTACGGATCAAAACACCAACGCCGAGGATAGTGACTTGGAAAAAGGCTGTGTAAGTATGCGGTGGTGACGGACGTTAGGGTGCGAGTAAGGTAAGTGTGGATATTGACGGTCTGTGGGGATTGGGGTGGGTTTAGTGATTTAGGGTCAGTGCGCGGGTTAGGTAAATGTGTGGTAGTGATAGTGTTTGGGTTAGGGGCGGGTTAAGTGAGTTAGGGTTAGGGTGCGGGTTAGGTAAATGTGCGGTAGTGATAGTGTTTGGGTTAGGGGCGGGTTAAGTGAGTTAGGGTTAGGGCCCGTGTTAGGTAAGTGTGCGGTAGTAGTATTTTTTGGGTTAGGGGCGGGTTAAGTGAGTTAGGGTTAGGGCGCGGGTTAGCTGAGTGTGCGATAGTGACGGACCTTAGGGTAAGGGTTTGGGTTAGGGTTGTAGATAGTTGTGTATGTGAGGTTTAGTGTGGGTTTGTGAGGATTTTGGTGTGCTTGTGTTGTGTGTGTGGTTTTGGACAGGGGATGTGTTTTGTTAGTTGATTGTTGTTATTGTGGTGTGTGCAGCGTATGAGGTTTCGTGTTTGTGGACCGTCGGTTATTTGTTTGTCGGGCATGTGAGGTTTCGTGTTTATGGTTTGTCGATTATGTGGTGTCGATGTTTGCGTTGTCGGTGTTTTGCAGTGTCGGTTATGTAAACTAGATCCATATATATATATATATATATATATATATATATATATATATATATATATATATATATATATATATATATATATATATATATATATATATATATATACACATACATACACAAACAGTGGATACAAAAAGTGTACACACCAGTGTTAAGATGCCAGTTTTTTGTGATATAAAAACATGAGACCACAATAAATCATTTCAAAACTTTTCCCACCTTTAATGTGACCTGTAACCTGTACAATTCAATTCAAAAACAAGCAAATCTGTTAGGGGAATAAATATAAAAAATAAAAACATACAATAAGCTGGTTACATAAGTGGGCACACCCTTAAACTAATACTTTGTTGAAGCACCTTTTGATTTAATTACAGCATTCAGTCTTCTTGGGTAGACACTTGCCATCAATTAAAGAGGCTCTGATTAACCCCAAATAAAGTTCAGCTATCCTAATAGGATTTTCCTGACATTCATTCAGTTGCCTGCTTTAGCAAGGTTCTCAGAGACCTTACAAAGCATCCAAGGGATCTCATTGTTGAAAGGTAACAGTCAGTAGAAGGATTCAAAATGTTCACAGCATTGGATATACCATGGAACACAGTGAAGACAGTCATCAAAAAGTGGAGAAAATATGGGACAACAGTAATGTTGCAAAGAACTGGATATCCTGATGAAAAGACAAGATTAAAACTGGTCAGGGAGGCTGCCAAGAGACCTACAGCTGCAGGAATTTCTGGCAAGTACTGGTTGTGTACTACACATCTGTGGTGGTGCAGCGGTAGCATTATTGCCTCACAGCAAGAGGTTCTCCCGTTCGATTCCCGGTTGGGGTGCGGGGAGTGCCTTCTGTGTGGAGTTTGCATGTCCTCCCTGCAGTTGGGTGGGCATTCGAAAGACATGCATAAATGGGCGTGTCTTCACTGAAGGTTGAACGTCGAGCTGGCACCTCGGCGTTCATGAAAATCTACTGCCAATCATTAGTGGACCAGAGTTCCGCTGTGGCGACCCCTAACCAGGAAAAGCCGAAAGACAACAACAACACTGGTTGTGTACTACACTCGACAACAATCTTCCGTAATCTCCATATGTCTGGACTATAGGGTGGGGTTGCAAGATGGAAGCTGTTTCTTACACAGAAAAACATCCAGGCCCAGCTAAAATTTTTAAAACAATACATCAAGTCTCCCAAAAGCATGTGGGAAAATGTGTTATGGTCTGATGAGACCAAGGTTGAACTTTCTGGCCACAATTCCAAAAGGTACGTTTAGCGCAAAAACAACACTTCACTTCACATCACCAAAAGAACACCATCCCCACGGTGAAGCATGGTGGTGGCAGTATCATGCTTTGGGCATGCTTTTCTTCAGCTGGAACTGGAACTTTAGTCAGGGTGGACAGAATTATGAACAGTTCCAAAGAGCAGTCACGTTTGGCCCAAAACCTTCAGTTGTCTGCTAGAAAACTGAAGATGAAGAGGAATTTTACCTTTCAACAGAACAATGACCCCAAGCATACATCAAAATCAATAAAAGAATGGCTTCACCAGAAGAAAATTAAAGTTTTGGAATGGCCCAGCTAGATCCTAGACCTAAATTCAATAGAAAATCTATGGGGTGACCTGAAGAGGGCTGTGCACAAGAGATGCCCTCACAATCTGACAGATTTGGAGTGCTTTATATAAAGAGAAAAGACAGAGCAATGTTGATGGTGAAGATGGATAAAGCCCTGCCTATAACCCAGGCAATATAAGTATGACTAGCAGCTTGGTGTTTGATGTGGCACTGGCAGGAAGGATAGGTGGGCCCATATATGTATGTATGTATATGTATTTGTGTGTGTATATCTATATATGGGTCTATTGTGATTCATCGAAAGTACACTTACCCGAATCACACATCAAAGAACTGACTTCTACGAACAACCAAAGTAATGAAACCCGGATCACTGACAAGTAAATGAACAGTAAGTAACCACTTGGCCACGATGGTGAACCTTGCCCTTTCCTGCAATGTAGTGCAATCTTGGAGTTGGTATATTTAAATTGGGGGGGGGGGTAAGAGGGGGCAAAGTGTTCTGATTAGTTGTTTTGTTGTGGTGGCCAAGTGGTTACTTACCATTCATTTACTTGTCAGTGATCCAGGTTTTGTTATTTTGATCTTTCATAGAAGTGAGCTCATGTGCGAGTTGGGTAAGTGCACTTTTAATGAATCAATGTAGACCCTTATATATTATATATATATATATATATATATATATATATATATATATATATATATATATATATATATATATTGATGGGTGTAAATGTAAAGCTCGAATTCTCAACACAACAGCAGAACTGTGGTTCACAATGACTTCTCATTTCTTCTATTTTTTTTTTTTTTAGTTAGAATGTTTTTTATTGAAATTATCTTTGTGGCTCTGACCTTCTGTGGTTCAGTCACTCTCTCACAAGACAGCAGAAAAAACACAGAGCTTCTTGTTCGTGAGGGACACAACATGACAGAACCACAGAGGGACAGAGCGGGATGCTCACACACACACACACACACACTTGCATCTCCCTACATAATTTCCTACACACACACACAGCTATGAGGACAGAAATCTAAAAACCAGTAAGAAATAATACAGTGAAACCTGTCACCGTAGGGCAGAGGGGATGGACATCTGGTGGCAATCACAACGAGGTTGTATGCACTCAGAAACACAAAGGCTGGTGTGATATTTCTAGTAAAAAAAGAAGCAGAACCAGCAAACCATGGATCCTGAACATCAAACTTTTATTGTGCCAGGTTAAAAAACCTCCACGTATCTTGCATTTTTGCAACAGACTGGTTTCGGTCGGATACACGCAACCTTCATCAGTGAATGAAATAAAACAAAGCAAAAATGTAACAGAGCTATATATAGAGAGGTTACAGAGAGCCCATTGGTTGATTCAAAAATTATCATTAAGACCAGGTGGGAATAACCCCCCCAGTTTGATAATCCATTTCTTTTCTTTGGTATTAAGAACTGAATGCCAACCTGCCTTATTGGTTCTGTTCCCATGTATGATATCAATCACCATGAATGTAAATTTGGCAGTGTTGTGTACCAGAGTATGTTTATATAAGGCATTCGTAATTTTGTGTGTCCTGATATGTTCTGTAATTCTAATTCTAAGTGGCCGAGAAGTCTGTCCTACATAAAAAGCACCGCACTGACAACTGGCCAGATATTTAAGCCAGTCACTGCTGCAGTTGGCAAAAAATTTAATGTCAAAAACCTGTGAACAGTTCCGGCTGGAAAATTGTTTGGATTTGTCAATTTTGTCACAACTGGTACAGTGACCACATGGAAAACACCCTATTAGTGGGTCCCCTGACAATGTAGTTTGTTTGAATTGGGCGTTGTTGTGCCTATTGCCGTGCTTAAAATGATTGAAAAAACCCGCTAGATTTTTGCCTTTCCTGAATGAAAACTGGCATCGATCTGGAATAAATTTGGAAATGTCAGAATCATATTGTAAAATATTCCAGTGATTATTAATGCTATCAATAAGTTGATTCAAATTTCGTGCATAAGTGGTGGTGAATCGTAATGTGTTGTTATTATGAGAATTTGTTTTTTGTATTGGAGAAAGTCATTCCTCTTGGAAGAGTTGGTCATGTTGCTAGCATTGGACACATGACCCATGGGGTAACCCCTGGACCTGAATCTTTCAGTTAGGTCACTCCTATGGTGTTGAAAAGTATTGTCACTAGAACAAATCCATTTGATACGTATAAATTGTGACTTTGGAATGTTGCGTATAACATGAGGTGGGTGAAAGCTGGAGGCATGTAAAATAGTGTTGTATTCAGGATGTTTCCTGAATACTTCCGTGGATAATGTGTGATCTGGCAATCTGGTGATGGCAACATCCAAAAACGTAATGAAATTATAATCATAATGTAAGGTAAATTCCAAACCCCAAGTGTTGCTGTTAAGATATGTGATGAAATCCATAAGTCCCGGTATATCTCCTCTCCAAACCATCCAGCAGTCGTCAAGGTAACGGCGCCAGATGTCAATATGTTCCAAGTAGATGTTGTGTGAATTGTAAATTATGTGATGTTCAACATAGGCCATAAAAAGGTCAGCATAAATGGGAGCGAAGGAAGCTCCCATAGCTGTACCCTTGACCTGCCAATAGCATTGGTCCTGATAAAAAAAGACATTGCTGGTTAACACAAATTTGGCTAGTTCCACCAGGAAAGAGTTGAAAAGGGGTTGGTATAAATCAGCTTGATCCAACCAGAAGGATAAAGCCTGCAAGCCAAACTTGTGAGGAATGTTAGTATACAAGGAACAAACATCTAAAGTGCACATTACCCAGTCCTCTTCCAACTGGCTGTCAGATATGATGTTAAGAAACATGGTAGTATCATGTATGCGTGATCGTACAAAGGTCAGCAGTGGTTTGAGTTGTTGGGTAAGGAACAAAGAAAGGGGTTCTGTAAAGTACCCTCTCCCAGATACAATTGGACGGCCAGGGGGATTGATGAGACTCTTGTGAGTTTTTGGTAAAAAGTATATGTACTGTGGATTGGAGTCATGTACAATAAGTTGTGTTGCAATTTCTTGTGTTATGATAAGTTCATCCTTAGCCCAAAGAATGAAGTCCTCAATCTGTTTCTGAAACCTGGATGTGGGATTGATTATCATGCGTGAGTAGTATTTTTGATCTGACAGTTGTCTGGTGGCTTCTTTGTCATAGTCAAGCCAATTTAAGATCACCACAGCACCCCCTTTGTCAGCTGAGATGATTACAATGTTCCCATTTTTTTGTAGGTCAACAATGGCCTGCTTTTCAGCGAAGGAAATGTTGTTGGCTTTCCAACGTAAACCTTCACCAGAAAAATGTAGATCTTTGAGAATATTGCGTTGAAATTGGAGTACAATTGGATGCATTGGTGGATTAAATTTGGATTTATGATAAATTAATTTGTCACTTGTAAGGCTACCTGAATCACCAAATAACAATTTTAGATTAATAATCTACAAAAAGAAATAACATCCTGAGCCATACTGTCCTCAGTGATGGCAAATGCAGGTACAAATGTTAAACCTTTGTTTAAAACTGACAATTGAATGGGAGAAGGTACAAAATCAGACAGATTCAAAACATTATTATCAAAAGTTGTGTTTATTTCTCCAATGCCATTTTCAACAACTCCTGAATGTTTGTAATGCCTTCTGTGTTTCCTACCGCCCCTGTGTTGCTTTGACCTAAAGGGGCAAAACCTGGGGTTCTTTTGGGGGCCGGTGAACCCAAATTGGACTGAGGCTCACTATCAGTATATGAGGATGCATCCTTAGTGGAAGAACCTGATGTATGTCCAGATTTCTTGAGAATGGATCTGGGTCTCTTCTTTCTGGTGAATTTGTTAAAATTAGGTGTAAACCTGACCTGTTTTATATTTGCTGCAAAGTTGGAACCCTGATAGTCCCTTGGTCCCTCTGGAATTTTTAATCTTTCTACTGTAATTGTTCCTCCAATATCTTCATATCTCCTACAATCTTGTTTAACTGGGGTTTAAAAAATGGTTCATCCTCATAGGGCTTTATAGACTCAACCAATCTAGTGACCGAATGGATCTCCGAATCTATGACTCTGTCATAGAATTTGGATAAAGATTCTACAAAAGAATTTGTTGCCCGTTGTTGAATAGAGGACCACTGTTCAAGAAGTTCCTCATCCGCATTGGAAACTAAGGGCTGGATCCGCACTCTTAGCCCCCTGGGTGTGATACCCTTAGCTAAATAGGCTTTAAATAGTTTTGAGTGCCATATATTAGATCTCAGAATTGTAAGGTGTGTAAACAAATCTTGAAAGGCTGAGTGGCATTTGGATTCAGCATCAGAGGGATCCATATTATTTGCAAATTCCCCAGCAGTGCTACTCAGACCAAAAGCCCTTAGGTCTTCCCTGTCTGCGGATAATCCTGAGATAAAACTGGCAAAATCCATTTTGAAAGAAAAAGAAATGCTGACAATAATAGTCATAAAACTAAGTCAGCAATATAAAGGGACAATAACAGCCCAAAAAATATGTTTCAACCAGCTGTGTCCCTATTTACAAACCAAAATTTCAGTTAACATATATTATAGAAATGTATTCCAATACTATAACATGATCATAGTCCGAGATCATAAACATAAGATTTGGCACAAAAAGGAGCCCTCATGGGGATGAACCATTCAATTAGAAAAAACACATCCACGCCAAGAGATACTTGGTGATGTGTTAAACCAAAATACTGGGGAAAGAATTATGGTGAAAAAGAAGCAAAAGCATCATGAGACCCAGAGAATAAATTAGTATTGAAGTTATAAACAATTATTGTGAAACCATATAGAGGCCACATAATATGTACAAAAAAGATTATGTGGCCTCTATATGGTTTCACAATAATTGTTTATAACTTCAATACTAATTTATTCTCTGGGTCTCATGATGCTTTTGCTTCTTTTTCACCATAATTCTTTCCCCGGTATTTTGGTTTAACACATCACCAAATATCTCTTGGCGTGGATGTGTTTTTTCTAATTGAATGGTTCATCCCCATGAGGGCTCCTTTTTGTGCCAAATCTTATGTTTATGATCTCGGACTATGATCATGTTATAGTATTGGAATACATTTCTATAATATATGTTAACTGAAATTTTGGTTTGTAAATAGGGACACAGCTGGTTGAAACATATTTTTTGGGCTGTTATTGTCCCTTTATATTGCTGACTTAGTTTTATGACTATTATTGTCAGCATTTCTTTTTCTTTCAAAATGGATTTTGCCAGTTTTATCTCAGGATTATCCGCAGACAGGGAAGACCTAAGGGCTTTTGGTCTGAGTAGCACTACTGGGGAATTTGCAAATAATATGGGTCCCTCTGATGCTGAATCCAAATGCCACTCAGCCTTTCAAGATTTGTTTACACACCTTACAATTCTGAGATCTAATATATGGCACTCAAAACTATTTAAAGTCTATTTAGCTAAGGGTATCACACCCAGGGGGCTAAGAGTGCGGATCCAGACCTTAGTTTCCAATGCGGATGAGGAACTTCTTGAACAGTGGTCCTCTATTCAACAACGGGCAACAAATTCTTTTGTAGAATCTTTATCCAAATTCTATGACAGAGTCATAGATTCGGAGATCCATTCGGTCACTAGATTGGTTGAGTCTATAAAGCCCTATGAGGATGAACCATTTTTTAAACCCCAGTTAAACAAGATTGTAGGAGATATGAAGATATTGGAGGAACAATTACGCAGTAGAAAGATTAAAAAATTCCAGAGGGACCAAGGGGACTATCAGGGTTCCAATCCCTTTGCAGCAAATATAAAACAGGTCAGGTTTACACCTAATTTTAACAAATTCACCAGAAAGAAGAGACCCAGATCCATTCTCAAGAAATCTGGACATACATCAGGTTCTTCCACTAAGGATGCATCCTCATATACTGATAGTGAGCCTCAGTCCAATTTGGGTTCACCGGCCCCCAAAAGAACCCCAGGTTTTGCCCCTTTAGGTCAAAGCAACACAGGGGCGGTAGGAAACACAGAAGGCTTTACAAACATTCAGGAGTTGTTGAAAATGGCATTGGAGAAATAAACACAACTTTTGATAATAATGTTTTGAATCTGTCTGATTTTGTACCTTCTCCCATTCAATTGTCAGTTTTAAACAAAGGTTTAACATTTGTACCTGCATTTGCCATCACTGAGGACAGTATGGCTCAGGATGTTATTTCTTTTTGTAGATTATTAAATCTAAAATTGTTATTTGGTGATTCAGGTAGCCTTACAAGTGATAAATTAATTTATCATAAATCCAAATTTATCCACCAATGCATCCAATTGTACTCCAATTTCAACACAATATTCTCAAAGATCTACATTTTTCTGGTGAAGGTTTACGTTGGAAAGCCAACAACATTTCCTTAGCTGAAAAGCAGGCCATTGTTGACCTACAAAAAAATGAGAACATTGTAATCATCTCAGCTGACAAAGGGGGTGCTGTGGTGATCTTAAATTGGCTCGACTATGACAAAGAAGCCACCAGACAACTGTCAGATCAAAAATACTACTCACGCATGATAATCAATCCCACATCCAGGTTTCAGAAACAGATTGAGGACTTCATTCTTTGGGCTAAGGATGAACTTATCATAACACAAGAAATTGCAACACAACTTATTGTACATGACTCCAATCCACAGTACATATACTTTTTACCAAAAACTCACAAGAGTCTCATCAATCCCACTGGCCGTCCAATTGTATCTGGGAGAGGGTACTTTACAGAACCCCTTTCTTTGTTCCTTACCCAACAACTCAAACCACTGTTGACCTTTGTATGATCATGCGTACATGATACTACCATGTTTCTTAACATCATATCTGACAGCCAGTTGGAAGAGGACTGGGTAATGTGCACTTTAGATGTTTATTCCTTGTATACTAACATTCCTCACAAGTTTGGCTTGCAGGCTTTATCCTTCTGGTTGGATCAAGCTGATTTATAACAACCCCTTTTCAACTCTTTCCTGGTGGAACTAGCCAAATTTGTGTTAACCAGCAATGTCTTTTTTTATCAGGACCAATGCTATTGGCAGGTCAAGGGTACAGCTATGGGAGCTTCCTTTGCTCCCATTTATGCTGACCTTTTTATGGCCTATGTTGAACATCACATAATTTACAATTCACACAACAACATCTACTTGGAACATATTGACATCTGGCACCGTTACCTTGACGACTGCTGGATGGTTTGGAGAGGAGATATACCGGGACTTATGGATTTCATCACATATCTTAACAGCAACACTTGGGGTTTGGAATTTAACTTACATTATGATTATAATTTCATTACGTTTTTGGATGTTGCCATCACCAGATTGCCAGATCACACATTATCCACGGAAGTATTCAGGAAACATCCTGAATACAACACTATTTTACATGCCTCCAGTTTTCACCCACCTCATGTTATACGCAACATTCCAAAGTCACAATTTATACGTATCAAACGGATTTGTTCTAGTGACAATACTTTTCAACACCATAGGAGTGACCTAACTGAAAGATTCAGGTCCAGGGGTTACCCCATGGGTCATGTGTCCAATGCTAGCAACATGACCAACTCTTCCAAGAGGAATGACTTTCTCCAATACAAAAAACACAATTCTCATAATAACAACACATTACGATTCACCACCACTTATGCACGAAATTCAAATCAACTTATTGATAGCATTAATAATCACTGGAATATTTTACAATATGATTCTGACATTTCCAAATTTATTCCAGATCGATGCCAGTTTTCATTCAGGAAAGGCAAAAATCTAGCGGGTTTTTTCAATCATTTTAAGCACGGCAATAGGCACAACAACACCCAATTCAAACAAACTACATTGTCAGGGGACCCACTAATAGGGTGTTTTCCATGCGGTCACTGTACCAGTTGTGACAAAATTGACAAATCCAAACAATTTTCCAGCCGGAACTGTTCACAGGTTTTTGACATTAAATTTTTTGCCAACTGCAGCAGTGACTGGCTTATCTATCTGGCCAGTTGTCACTGCGGTGCTTTTTATGTAGGACAGACTTCTCGGCCACTTAGAATTAGAATTACAGAACATATCAGTAATATCAGGACACACAAAATTACGAATGCCTTATATAAACATACTCTGGTACACAACACTGCCAAATTTACATTCATGGTGATTGATATCATACATGGGAACAGAACCAATAAGGCAGGTTGGCATTCAATTCTTAATACCAAAGAAAAGAAATGGATTATCAAACTGGGGGGATTATTCCCACCTGGTCTTAATGATAATTTTTGAATCAACCAATGGCTCTCTGTAACCTCTCTATATATAGCTCTGTTACATTTTTGCTTTTTTTATTTCATTCACTGATGAAGGTTGTGTGTATCCGACCGAAACCGGTCTGTTGCAAAAATGCAAGATATGTGGAGGTTTTTTAACCTGGCACAATAAAAGTTTGATGTTCAGGATCCATGGTTTGCTGGTTCTGCTTCTTTTTTTGCTTCATGTTACCTTGGGACCGTGCAAGTGCTTCATGTGCAGGAATCCTTTTCATGTTACGCTATTTCTAGCAAAAACCAGAAAGATCACAGCTCATACTGCAAGGGTGGGGTCAGGGTTACTTGAAGGCAACTGCCACTTGTGGAAGTCGGGAGATGTTTTTTCTGGAAAGTACACTGCATGTCCATACCCAGCAGTCTACTAGGTGCAAGGAGAAAAAAACAAAACTGCCTATACCACCCTTGATGGCTAGCTAGGTGATGGCTCCTCTTGACCAGGTCTTGTCTGGTTGAGAATGGGCTATTTAATTGAGACATGGTTTGGTAGTCAGCACGGACATAGAGAGGGAAGAAAAGAAATATAATGGAATGGAATGATTCGAGGGCAGTGGAAGTGTTGTGGGGATGGATCAAGGGAGAAGTAAAAAAAAAGCAATGGTAGGAAGTCCTACATAAACAGGAATTCTGGGAAGAAAAGACCGTTTCAAAGACTAAGCGGTGGAGAAAGAATACTGATTAAATGAAACAGGAAACAGTATAAGAATGGAAAACAGAGGGAATTACAAGAAGATGGTGTTGATGGTGAAGATGGATAAACCCCTGCCTTTAACCCAGGCAATATAAGTATGACTAGCAGATTGGGTGTTTGATGTGGCACTGACGAGTGGGCCCATATGTATTTGTATGTATATGTATTTGTGTGTCTATATTTATATATGGGTCTACTGTGATTCATCGAAAGTACACTTACCCAAATCACACATCAGCGAACTCACTTCTACAAAAGTAAGACATTCAATTAATTCAGATTCAGAGAAAACAAAGAGTCATTCAGTGGACCATGGCAGTACTAAATAATAAATATTATTGATATATATATATATATATATATATATATATATATATATATATATATATATATATATAAATGCCCAGATGTGTATGGCTGTGTGGCATAGGTTAAACTAATTATCTGGCTACACCAGGGAATGAAGTATAATTCAGCAGGCTTACTGGAAAACAGATGAAGTGAAAATCTGAATTTTTCACCTTTGTTCTTAACAAGGAACTTCATTACAGGGTGCCAATATGAAAAATTATGGTGAGTATGGAAATGAACAAGTAGGAAAGTAGGCAGAGAAGGAGCCCAGTGGACTGAAAGAGGATATGGTGTAAGAAATAGATAATATACTTCCTGTTGTATTCAGGCAATATGCAACAGTGTTAAAGCTACTTCATTTTTATTATTATTTTTTTAGAATGCTTTCTACTGAAATTGGCCTTGTGGCTCTGTCCCTCTGTGGTTCTGTCATGTCCTTGTGAGACAACGGCAAAAATGGCGAGCTTCTCATCAGAGAGGGACACACCCACAAAGATGTAACAGAACCACAGGGAGACAGAGCAGGATGCGCACACACACTCTCACATCTTCCTACATCATTTAAAAAGAAGCCGTTACTACTTAACAGTCTCATTCCCTGGTTCCCAGCGAGAGACAATTCCTATGCCGATGCCTCCATACTGGGTCACATGATGAGACCTATGCCAATGCCTCCATACTGGGTCACATGAGCAGACCTCTTCACAAGTCAGCTAACAAGAGTGAACTGCACCATAGAAAGAAAAACATGCAAGTCTGGCTTACAATGTTGTAGTACACATGTGTAGGTATCGTAAGTAACAAAATGCATAAATCTGGATAAATACAGAATTAGTATTATATTTTAATAAAAAAATATATTTTGAAAAATAAGTAAAAAATATATATTTTTTAACAAAGAATGTTTTTTATTCAGTCGCTGTACAAAGTAAAAATAAGGAAGAGTGAAAACTGGGCAAAAGAAACACAGACGAGCTGATTTCAGAAAAGCATTCAAGGTTGGTTTTACTGACGCTGGTAATGAGGTACCAGAAGTAGTAGCAGGAATCAGCAAAACCAACCTTGAATGTTTTTCCGAAATTAGAATTTCTGTGTCTCTTTTGCAAAGCTTTCACTCTTCTTCCTTATTTTTTTAATTTTTAAAGTGACTGAATAAAAAACATTCTTTATTATAAAATCTTTTTTTCTTATATTTTTATTATTTATAAACATTGCTATATTTCACATAAAAAAACTTGCACATGTGTGTGTGTGTGATTATATACATACACACACACACATATATATATATATATATATATATATATATATATATATATATATATATATATATATATATATATATATATATATATTATATATGTTCTTATACTCAGACTTCACAAGGCAGAGTTAATTTATGAACCATAATCACCTTGCCAGTATCTACTCCCATAAGGTACCTCTTGCCTGCAAAACTAATCATGTCTGGTATGAATTTGTAGGTACCCATCCAGTCAAGATCTACGTTAAAGGAAATGAGAATATCATTCTCTTGTATATGTAAAAGAAGATTATTCTAGAGACGGAGACATCATTAGGTAATAAATCTGTCCCTGTAGCATGTCTTATTTAGTTTTTTGATAAAAATTCAAGTATTTACCTGAAGTGTTTGTAGTTCTGTTTGTTTTATGGAGGTATAGAAGATCAATGAGAACTGGGTCCTTAACAGCATGGAATGCTTGACATAAATCATGCCTGAGTTAGCGGTTTGGAGACCTGAGTAGATTCCAAACAGAAGGGTCCCAATACTGAGCCTCGAGGCATGCCACTTGTCACTTCTATTTAATTTTGCCAAATACTTTGGGGTTCTAATGCAGTGACAGAAATGGACCCCATTCCTAAGTCAGGGTATGATTAGTATTCATGAGATTAGTATTGCTTCAGTCTTTGATATTTGCCAAGTGCACTCTTCTCAGCACCTGCAATGTACCCAGAATTCCTTCTTCCACATTTCATACAGGGTAACATGTTTTGGTAACATATTTAGATACAATTACTTTAGCTGCATGTGCTCCATCAATCAGTTAGGCTGTTATCCTTCTTACAACTTAAGGATCTACATTAAGGCCATTAAGCTTATTTATAATTCCAGCATGGGGAATAGTGTCAAAGGCCTTGACAGATCCAGATATGCTGTGTGATCAACATGGCCACTACCCACAACTTTTGTGACTTTCCTGAACTTTATAAAATGAAGTAGACATATCCCTTTTACAAAATCATGCTGTTGTGGGTCAAGAGCAATACGTTTTTTTTTTTTTTTTATCAGAGCTTGTAAAATCATATATAATAAGTTCCATGGCTTTACAAATTCAGCTTGCTAGACTGATAGGTGTATACTTCCCTGAATCTGAAGTGGGGCCCTTTTATGGCGTAGCATACCAATAACCATTTTCCATCCCTTGGGAACATACCTTGTAGCTATGTTTAAGCTGAAAAGTTTTAGGAGGGGTTCAGAGAGGATGTGTCTGTCACTGTTGATTAAGCAAGCAGGTATACTGTTTGGGTCTACAGAGGTAGTATTTTTAGCTTTACAAAGGATTATCTTGACAGTAGGAAGGGACCCTTAGAATTATATAACTTCATTTAATGTTTCTGGTGTAAACTTGGCACTAAATATATCTGCATGTTTAACACCAATATTATTAAGGTCAGAGGGGATAATTCCATTATAAATTAATTCAAAGTATTTCTGAATGTTCTTTCTTAATTGGCTGATGTAGTTAAAGGAGGATTCAGAATTATCTTTTACACAGATGCTAATTTTAATTCATGTTTTGCATTGATCTTCTTCATGTAAACTTTCAGATTTTTGCTACACTTTGTGAATGAGTCTTTAATTTGTAGTGGATTTTGATTCATCATTGGCCTTAGGGCTTTTCTTTTATTATAAGGCTTGCTAATGCTGGTATTCTAGCAAAGCAATGTCTTTCAGTTTCTCCCGTTAGGAGTTGCCACAGTGGGTCACCGGTCCACAGATTGAATGGCAGTGGAATTTTTACAGTGTTGAGTTGCCAGCCCAGCACCCAAAATTCACAGAAGGCACACCCACACACACTTGTATCTACCTACTTGTCTTTAAAACTCAGTCAACTGCAGGGAGGACGTGCAGATTCTGCACAGAAGGCTCTCCAGCTGAGAATCAAACCGGAGAACCTCTTGCTGTGAGGCGACAACGCTAACCACTGCATCACCACAGCCAAATGGTAGTATACTACCAATGTAGTTTAATTTTACATTTCCCAATATATTTCATTCTAAATGGGAATGTTTGGTTTATGCTATTTGTTAGATGGGAGTCAAATTCATTGGCAAAAGTAACAGCTTAGGCTACATGGTGCCTGGAATTTTTTTGAGAGTTCATTGTGTAGTTTTAACATGTTTTCTTTTTTAAAGTCCTTAAATTCAGATGTGTGCATTGTTATGGGTTTAGATACCTTAAGATTGCCTATTTGTGATCAGATCTGCCCAGATACGAGGATACATAAGAGTAGCACAAGCAGATGCAATGAAAATGTTGATTTCTAGAAGGTTTTGACTTCTAGTGGGCTAGTTTGATATTAGTGGAAGAGAGTTAGTGTTTACTAAATCTATGAATTTGGAGTATCTGCTATTCTTGGGGTAAATGCGCAGCAGTTAAGTGATGGATAGTTGAGATTATCTATCAAAGGGTACTTTTATTTATGGGTATTATAGCAAGCACATTAAAAAAGTTTGGTCCTACAGGGACACGGAAGGTGACCTACAGCAGGTTATGTACTGATAATCTATTTTAAGGTCATTTGAAGTTCAGTGAGTTGCATTTGTGAGTTATGGGGAACCTTCCTAGAAATAATTAGATATATGACAAATATTGCAACTCCCCACAGATAGCAGAGCTGAATGTGTGATAGATGCTAAAACTCAGCAATGAGAGAGTGGCTGCTGTCTTTTACAATGAAACCCAGTCTGTGTTACAACACAGACATGAATATGTTCAAGTTGCAGGACAGCCTCTAGACCTGGCAATTTATTGTTAAGACTTCTTACACTGTGTTAAGCAGAACAACCTTGATGTAATCCAGACTGGAATTTACTGCAATCCCTTTTTTATGCCCAAATGTGAAATGAAAGGTTCAGGCCATCTTTGATAAAGCAATATGGGTTGTCAATTATCTTGTCCTAAGATGACACATACTCTTCTTATAATGACACAATTTAGCAAATTATTCAAGCCAATTATCTTCTCTTTGTACATAGACACAATTCTGTGTAAAAGTAGGATTACAATCAGGACCAGAGTCTAACCTGCATTTGGCACATGCATAGCAAACTCCATATGTCTGTATGCATATCTTTCTCTCTTGACGTCTGCATCAGCCACAACCAGGTTATGCTTATATTTAAGGGACCCTAGAGCCCTTGTGATATCATGGATCCAGAACCAGGAAATGCAGCTAACTGTCACTCCCTTTTTTGTGCAGCCTAGTGAGGGTAAAATCAGTCTGCGCCTGATGATGGGGACACCATTTACTAGGACATTTCTTCATGTATGTAAAGACTTAGATGTACTGGAAGTCTGTAGTCCGCAACTTGGTGACTCACTGAGTTATGTGACTATGGTAGAGTTGTGTCAGTCTATCACTGCCCAATTCTTGGAAATTTGCAAAGTGACATTTTTTTACAATCTCACTGCATGTTGGTTTAGTGTGTTTATGGAGGTATGGGTGATTTTGTGTGTTGCTTACTAACCACTTGTGTAAGAAAAAGGGTGCCCACCAAATTATATAGATAATTGCATCTTTTACAACTTATGTCATATTGATCCAGTAGTATTTGGATATTGGCGAGTATTAGGTGGTTTTTACACAGTTTCAGAATACCAAGTTCAATGAGGCTCATAACAGAAGAAACAAATGTAGACTGGGCTTTCATGTTTGCCATGTGGGTCAGATTCCTTAGGGCAGGAATGGTATACTGAAGCAATTTGATCAGTAGCCACAGAATATATGCTGAGTAGATAAACCATGCTGTGGAGAAGATTTACTGGGTGAAGTGAAGATACACCATGAAACTTAAGGGAAACAATATACAATACAGTGTATTGCAAGAGTAGCATGCAGCTGTTACTCAGTATAGGACAAATTCAGTACAACAGTGTGAGGGCTGAAGAGGTAATCTAAATTTAGCATAGCACAATCCAAGACTAGTAAACAAACTACAGTAGTAAGAGATAAGTATATGAACTCAATGAAAATAACAGACTGAGGGCAGAACAGATAGTACAAATTATGCATAGTATATTCTAGAATAGCAGGCTAAGATGTTACCAGTAGTACAACTGAAGACTGACTCAGACGCCACACACCAATAGAATAAAAAGAGGTCGGCTTGGATGCCAGAAAGCATATGCTTCAAAAAGTCACCAGGCTCTCTTGCTACAAAATAACTGCTTCTGCAATGCCAGAAAACATATTTCAAGCAATCAGTAGATTCAGGTGCCGCACTATGACTGCTTCTACAATGTATCAAATTCATTTGCTGCATACTTGGATGCATTGAAATATAGTTGCTGACAATAACTAGCGTAATTACAAAGGGAGTATAAATATCAATAGCTGTCAATGATGATAGCCATTGAGCAACCAATAATTAGCCTACTTACAAAGGGGGTTGTACACCTGGATGCAGTGAAATATAGTCACTGACAATAATTAGCCTAATTACAAAGGGACTATAAATATCAATAGCTGCCAATGATGATAGTCATTGAGCAACCAATAATTAGCCTATGTACAAAGGGGAATGTATACATGGATGCAGTGAAATATAGTCACGGACAATAATTAGCCTAATTACAAAGGGAAGTATAAATATCAATAGCTGCTAATGATGATAGTTATTGAGCAACCAATAATTAGCCTATGTACAAAGGGGGTGCATATATTGGGTCTATATTGGAACACCGAACATTTGAAATGTTGAGTGTTCTAATATCGACCCATTTTCAGCGAACACTGAAAATATTGAAGTAACAGGAAACCAAATTCTTTCCTAGGAAAATAATTCAGTTGTCTTTTTCTGTTGCTTCGGTATTTTCAGCGCTCTGGTGGAAAGTTACAGGTCGGGTTCAGATAAGTGTGCGATTGTGTGGACATGTGGGTTAGGGCAGGTTAGATGAGTTAGGGTTAGGGCGTGGGTCAGGTAAGTGTGCGATTGTGTGGATGTGTGGGTTCGGGTGGGTTAGGTGAGTTAGGGTTAGGGTGTGGATGAGGTAACTGTGCGATAGTGACGGACCTTAGGGTTAGGATTAAGGTAAGTGGATAGTTAGTGGTGTATGTATAGTTTAATGTAGGGTTAGGTGTGAGAGTTTAGGTGTATGTGTATGGATTGCCGTTTGTTTGGTGTGCTTGTGTTGTGTGTATGTGTTTTGGAACAGCGATTTTTTTCCCTAGGAAAAAATTTGCTGTTCCAAATGTTCGATTTTTTTTTTTTCAATTGCTAGGGTTCGATATTAGAACATGCGACATTTTGAATGTTCGGTGTTCTAATATAGACCCCATATATCAATAGCTAAATGGTGATGGTTCTGGGTGGTCCGGCAGCAGCAAGGTCTTGTTACAACAAAAAGATCCTAACCTGCAGCAATAAAAAATTACTATAAACAAACTAGACAGTGTAGCCAAGTATGACTAACAAGGACTTCCTATAAATAAAGAGCAGTAGCTGTACCCAACTCAGCACAGCTTAGAATCCAATTACATTACCAGTAGCAACCTTTAACAACCGTGCAGACTAAGCAAGGGATGAAGAATACAGGGAATATCAGATAACAATTACAAACATTTTATAAACACTTTAAAACAAACATAATTGTGTCTCTACAGTAAAACATGTCCTGCTACAGAGTTTAGTGCAACAAGATCTAATTTGATTAGAAATGCTCAATCCAGCAAAAGTGTGTAGCAAGGAAATGCACCACAGGGCAGCCTAAGTAAACAGAACAGTAGATCCTACTATGCAGCTGAGTTTAAAGTCTACACTTAACAGCCACAGCCCAAAACTGTAAGATAAACCTGGAGCAAGTAGAATGCCTGCAACTCCAGCAAACCTCTGGTTGTTGGTATTAAAAAAGCCCAAAAAGTTTCCCAAATTCATAAAACTCTGAGACAATAAATGGCATTCATATGTTAGCAGCAAGTATACTTTATAGGTTCATAGGTTTATACTAGGCTATCTGCCCTAAGGCATTTATAAGCCTAGCCCAAAGTTTTGTGGCTTACGCCACCCCTTATATGAAAAAATACTGTGCCCATTAGTTTGTTGTGCCTCTGTCCAGCAGTGACACAGAGATGATTCCCGGGGTAAACCTATGATCTCCCATCCACAGGTCAAGATTTCTCTTGAACAGAGCCAGCGAGGTGCTCTGCCTCACATGGACTGGGATTTTATTCCACAGCATAGGGAGTCTCTGAGTGATAAATCTATCCCTCCAGCACGTCCTATTTATATCCGTGCTAAGGTTTAAGTCACTTGCTCTAGTGGTTTTGGTGGATTTGGATTTTTTAAGGTGGAGCATGTCCATTAATTCCGGGTTGGACATGGCCTTGTATGTCAGGCACATGTCACCTCTGAGCAGACGGTATGCGACTGAATAGAGCTGGAGTTTCTTCAATCTGGCAGCATATGACAGATTTTGGAGTCCCTTTATCCTTTTGGTGAGGAACTTTTGGGGTCTCTCCAAATGCTGCAGATGTCGGGTGAGATACATCCCGAATGGGGCATTGTACTCGATCATTGGTCTGATAAGCGAAGAGTACAGGGGAACAATGACCTCACTAGATCTGGATGTGAATCCCTTCATGATCAGGTGGGCAATGTAGAAGGTCTTTCTAACCACTTTAGCAACGTGAGTGTCAAAAGAAAGGCCACTGTCAACCTGGATCCCCAGGTCCCTGATAACCTCTTCTGTGCTTAGTGGATTGCCGCCTATATGGTAGCTTGGGGTTACCTTGTTTTTCCCGAAGGGTATGACTATACATTTTTGGCGTTTAACTTCAGGCCATGGCTCTGGCACCAGCTATCTGTTTCCGTGAGTCCCTTCTGAAGGATATCCGTGTCCGATGCACTTTCCACGATGGCACCCAGTTTGCAGTCGTCTGCAAACTTTGTCAGCCAAAGTCCTCCCATGTTGGCCTGTACTTCTGAGAAGTAGATGCCGAACAATAGGGGGCCAAGGACCGAGCCCTGTGGGACACCACTTGTGACCGGCTTGGAGTCTGACATAGCGCCAGCAACTCTAACCCTGTGGGTTCTGTCCTTAAGCCAGTTTGCAACCCATCTTGTGACATATGGGTTTACATTTAAACTGGTAAGTTTTTCTACAATACCCGAGTGGGGTATTGTGTTGAAAGCCTTTGCAAGGGCAAGGTAGGCTGTATGGACTGCCTTTCCCTCATCAATGGCCTTGGTGACTGTTTCAAAGAAGTCGACCAAGTTCAAAAGGCATGATCTGCCCTTGACGAAGCCAAACTGGGTCGGGTCCAATGTCTGCAAGTCCCCTATATCTTTGTTTATGAGCTCCATTATGATCCTCTCCATAGCTTTGCAGACTAGACTTGTTAAGCTTATGGGGCGGTAATTACCAGGGTCCGTAGAGGCACCGCATTTGTGGAGTGGGACCACAGTTGCCGTACGCCACTCCTTAAGCATGTATCCTGTGGTAAGGCTGAGATTAAACAGCTGCCTTATGTGCGGGTTTAATTCCTCATTTAGCTCGTGTAGCACACAGACGGGGACACCATCCGGTCCCATTGATGCTGTGTTTTTAGCTTTACAGAGAGCAGCTTTCACCTGCGCATTTGAGATGTCTGGGAGGCTACACTCCGCTGGGATAGTTATCTCTCCTTTAGGGGAGGGGGGTGAAGTTTGCACTGAACCTGTCTGCCAGTATGTTGGCAATGTCTGTGGGTTCAGTAATTTTTGTATCATTTTGGACTAATTCTGAGCATATCTGGGAGTTTCCACCCAGGTTCCTAACATAGCTGAAAAAGGCCTTATGATTGTCCTTTGAATCCATGGCAATTTTTCTCTCAAAATTGGCCTTAGTTGATTTTATGAGTGCTTGTATTTTTACTAATAATGATCAGGGTGACTTCCCTTTTATGGATTTTGTTCTATCATGTAATAGCTTTCTCCTCTTATTGTAAAGTTTGTTAATGGCTGGGGTCCACCAGACTGGACGTTTGCCCTTTGTGGAAAGAATCTTGGTTTTATTTGGGATTGCCTGATCCATGCAGTCCTGGAGGTGTTCATTGAAGGCATTTGTAAGGGCTTCCGCAGCTTGGGTTGTGGTTTCCACTGGCTCAGGGGCCTTGAAGGATACCACACCAGTCTTGAGTAGTGTGAATTTTGCTTTAGAGAAGTTCTTCACTGTGGTCTTTTGTTTGGGGGGGGGGGGGATGTGGATTTCCAGTGAGATTAGTTTATGATCAGATCTCACCAATGAGGGATATACTTCCGGTGTGGAGCATTTTGTCCCCATGTTTGTGATAATGAGATCTAGTATATTTTCTCCTCTCGTGGGAACAGTGACTAGCTGTTCCATGGCATTTGAATTTATGAACTCCAGGAACCGTTGGGCTAGAAAGTTAGGGCTTGAGTAATGTTCCCAGTCTATATTCGGGTAGTTGAAGTCACCCAATATGATGGTGTTTGGAGATACATTTATACCCTCCAGTGTCTTCAGGAAGGCTGTGTGGGGTTCCTGAGTTTGAGAGGGTGGCCTGTAGCATGCTACAATTTGTAGAGCAGTTTTGCCTATGGTTAGTTGCACCTGGATGGTTTCCGAAGCTTCATGCGTTGCCACCAACCTGGAAGTGTGGGTATCCTTTATGAATATGGATACACCCCCTCCGTTTGTGGTGTGGTCTGGGTTTTGGGGCCGGAACGCATGATATGAGGTAAAACCTAATATTGCCGGGGTGCTCTCAGGAGCTTTGAACCAGGTTTCATTTACAGCACAGACATCAATGTTCTCCATACTGAAAAGGGCCTCGAGTGCGTGCATTTTGAGATTTAGACTTCTGGCATTGAGCAGCATTACCCTCAGTTTCTTCCCATTTTTGTTTTCTAGGGTGGTAGGTTTAGAATTTGAGCCTTGCCTAAAAAAGGCACTATGGGGGTGGCAAGAGCCTTAGCCAATATCCGGAATCCCAGGGGTGACAGGTGCAAGCCGTCCCTTGCGAAGCAGCGTGGCTTGTCAAGCATGTCATCCCAGGCAGACAGACACTGGATCCCCTTTGAATGACACCAGACATTAAGCCAATTGTTAAAGCTGCTCATCTTGTCTCTATATTGTGGCATCATTCTTGGTGAAGGAAGGATACTGCTCAGGGTCAGGGTCATACCTGCCTGGGCTACATAACCAGAGAGCTCCTCTATGTCTCTTTTCATGTAGTCCAGGGAGGTACGTCTCAGGTCATTCACACCAGCATGGACAATGACTGTGTCATATTTGTACTTGCCGTGGAGTGACCCGAGTGCTTGTGTTATGTGGCGGATTCTAGCGCCCGATATGCAGCTTACTGTGACCCTCTCCTTGTTCAGCCTGGTGAGTGGGACGTCAGTGTGTCTGACTATGGAGTCACCTATGACAAGTATGTTTGGTGTTGTATTTGGCTTTAAGGGCTGTGACTGCTTTGCACACTGATTTTGTGGTTTATGTGTTGCTTGTGGGGTGTCTTGAGGCAACAGTTGTTTGGGTGTCTGCTTTGGAGGCCTCTGCTGTTTAGGTAAATTTTTACTCAGAGCCTCCGAGTATGTCTTTGTGTGTTTATGTGTTTGATTCAGTGGTGTGGTAGCATTATGTGAGGCTGGTTTTGTGGTGTGTGTAGCTGCCTTCTCCTCCTGTCTGGTCTTGCCAGTCCTGAGTTGAGAGAGCTCAGCCTCCAGTTTGGCTAAATAGCTGCATCTCTCGCAAGAATTTGTGTTATGTGGGAGGAGGAGAGGGTTGTCTGTGTACATGAGGCAATTGTAACATTGCCTCAATATTCCCAGATTCACCAACTGGGCAGGAGAGGACGCCAGCATCTGGCCCTTCGACATGCTAGAAAAATTAAGAAGTTAGGTATGAGACTGAATAAGAGAGGACTTAGTAAGGAAGTGGGTACTCCTGGGGGGGTTTCGCAAGTGAGGGACTTTGTATAATATAGAAGTGACAAGTGCTGAGCTTTTTTTTTTTTGAGAAAAAAAAAAAAAACTTTTAGGAACAAGTGCTGCGCTTTTTAGTCAAGGGATATACTGTTTAGGTTACTAGTAGAGCAGTTCTAAGGGAAAAAATGAAGAACAGACTTTATGGAGCCAGAAAAAGTTTAACCTTGTTAAACCGGCGCTGCCAGATGCGTGCTTTATAGCAGGGGGCTGGAAAAGGCAGGAAATGACCCAAAATGGCCACTGAACTACAAGTTACTGTCTTAAACCACTCCTCTGAGGACAAACAGGCAGCTCAGTACTCCCCACTCCCACTGGTGAGTAAAGAAACTTCCCCCTGACCAAACAAAGAAAATGGAGAAGTACAGGAACCAAGACAAAGCCCAGGGATAAGCAAAATCTGATCACTGGAACAAACTAGCCAGGAAAGTTAGGAGAACAAGAATATTTTTTTGTTTTTTTTCAAGTTTTTTTCACAGACAGAACAGAAAACATAATAAATGCTTTGCTTTTCGATTAAATGCTATCAAAAGCTAGTACACCTGAGTGTATTAGCCTGTAGCATAAATTTGTACGAAAACAGGAACACATCCACTGTAAGTTTGAAAATTCTTTAATTCTGGTACCTCGGCCTTCGCCTTCTCCTGGAATACTCCATATTCCAGGAGAAGGCGAAGGCCGAGGTACCAGAATTAAAGAATTTTCAAACTTACAGTGGATGTGTTCCTGTTTTCGTACAAATTTATGATATTGGTGTTTTGAAGGAGTGGAGGTGTTGTGTTTTCATACTGTATTAGCCTGTAGTTTAACTTTTAAGCAAACTTAAACTAAGAAGTGCAACCAACAATTAAAGCTTATAAAAACAGGAAAAACAGGTAATACCACTATAAACACAGAGATGAAATTTGATTAAATAAAAAAGGGTTTCTTGTTGTCCTTGGGACTGATAGCATGATCAAATCCAGCAGAACTAGTCAATCCAGCAGAAGTGTTTAACAAGGAAATACAGCACACAGGAGCCCAGACAAGCAGAGGAGCAGTGCCTCTTATGCAGCCCAGTTTAAGAACTTCACCTAAAGTCACAGTTAGACAGATAAGCAACTGAAAATTAAGCCTAGTGCAAGCGGGATACCCAGAACACCAGCAATTTTCCTACTCAGAATAAGTCCCTAGTGAATGAAACCCAGCCATAGTAATAGTATTAACAGTAAATGCAGTTTAAAAGCACACAGAATGAGAATTAAATTAAACAAAAAAATTCCATAATGTCTTTGGGATTGTTAGCAAGTTCAAATATAGTTATAACTAGTCAATTCAGCAGCTGTGTATAATAAGAAAATGTAGCACATAGCAACCCAGCCAAATAAAGACAATGTTTCATCTAAAGGATAGAGATCACATTCAAGGGTGGAGCACTTCCCTCAAAACTGCTCTGCAGTATCAGTAATGACAAAATGAATCCAAGCACATGGGCTTTGTAAAAGACTCAGTCTTTTGGAGATTCAGCATCAAAGGTGAGTATGCTACCTTGTTGAACCTCACACACAAAGAAACACGAGCACACACAAAAATTGTTCAAAGGGAGCAAAAAAGGCTCCATCTTGTTGATCACAAAGGTACAGTAGCAGTAATGCCATCAAACTTATATATATCTACCATCCTCTGGGTAAAAGTAGTTGCATTCATGTTGCTACAGTACTGCTACTATGTACCAGTCCCACCTAATAGTGCAATATTCACCATGACTGTAACTTATAAGCCCTCTAGGGCAGTAACAATGCAGTAAAATATCTCGTCTTTCAGTGCAATACATGCAAATTCATAAATTAACCATTGTGCAATACTTTAAGGTCCATAGTGCAATACTCTAATGTTCACAGTGCAATACTTAAATGTCTGTTTCTGTGCAAGGATCGATGCAATGTCATAACCAAGTACCTGTGCAATACTAAAGTCTCATGCAAGTAAGTGTTCAGTTCAAAAAGTGTTAAAATGTGTTTCTAATTATGTGCAGTATTAGTCTGTCTACCTGCATGTCCGTGATGTAACAGCTGGGTGTTACATGTGTAAATGTTTGTGAAAATAGTCTATATGTTGTCTGCACATTGAGTCTGGAGATATGGAATTTCGTTCAGGTTTTGCACTTATGTGATTTCTGAATGCCAATAAAGTTTACTTTGACTTTTGACATGTTCTGCAATGTATGATGGCTTAAGTTTTTATATGAAGTGATTAAAATCCCTTGAAAAGAGTGAGTGATAACTCACATAAAATACTGCCAAAAGTAACACATGCAAGTGAGAGTAAACATAATACTTCAACAAAAGCAATGCATAATGTTCACTGATCCTTGGTTTATAGTTCTATTAAACATGTATGTACAGTTTATCAGCAGGTACAGGCATAGATGCATGTGAGAAATAACATTTAAAAACACAGCAAACAGCACCCTAGTCCTTAATAAATTCCCAAGCTTTTTATTTTCAAAACATTTCCATCTACTTTTACCATCTTGCTTTTTCAAAGATAGCCCACATGAGAATGGGCTAATGGGCTAAGAACTTTTAAAATTCATCTGTTAGCTAAACCCAACATTCCAGTATGCTCCCTAACCAAATCCCATGCAATACATTTAGGATTCTCCCAAACAGTTTCTTGTAGCCAGCTCCCAGGTAATTAAATCTTCCTTGTGGTATGGCCAGGTGGAGCCAATATAACTCCAGCTTCTGACCACCTACATTTCACTTATTCATCATTATGACTAATCATATCCTTAATCTCAAACAAGTGCAAACTTATTGGCCACTATCAACCACATACAACTCTTTTATTACAACTTCCTTACAGGTTTACTGTATATCATATTGAATATTTTTGCTTCCTAAAAGGAAGTGCAGCAGTGATACAATAATGTTATTGTCCTTCACACCTACATGGAACCAGCTCAGTTCTGTTTCAGGTCTCCTACTAACAGATGAAGCAAAGGATTTAAATCCTTGATAAACTGGCGATTTTATTTGGTCACTACCTTCAAAACATATAGCATGTATTTCAGTTTTAAAAAGGAGTTAAGCTACTGCGTATATATATTTTTTTTCTCTTTGCTTCTCCTATCTAAGAATCAAGCTTGTTTAATACAATGTCATTTACATCAGTGTATTAACTGACATCAAGCCATAGTTATGTAAAGCTACACTAAACATTGTGGGGGGAAAAGATGTTAAACATTACATATTTATTAAAATTATATGCTTTATTCACCTATTTTAGAGGAAAGGGAAATAGAAATCCAAGTGTGAATATTGTCGGGAGTAAATATTAAGTTGAAATACAAAAATAATAGTTACTAGTAACAGGGGTGTGGTAGACTGGGATCCCATCCTCCCCTCTCAATAAATGCTTTAAATGTGTATTGCTGAGTTTCAGAACCCACTGTGGTGTGTAGAATCATGTTTTTTTTTTTTTTTTGAAGAATCAGTATTCAGTATTTGTTTTGCACTTTTGATAGGGATCCTCAGATATCCTCAAGACACTGTTGCCAGGTATACATGTACACATGTACAATGACTATGCAGTGAACACTACTGTGGGAGTGAGAACCTGGCAATGTACACTTTCAAGCTATCATGTATGTTAAATACATGTCTTGTGTCACCACTCAAAGAGGCAGCTTTACAGATATCTCTGTGCATATTTAACCAAGAGCTTAAGTACACAAGTTATACCTCATGCATAGTTTCATAGGTTAGTACTCGGCTAACTGACCTTGTGGGCCATTTTAAGCCTATCCAGTTATCCCATGTAAGAATCAAACCCTGCACATTGTGTCGGTACGGTAAAAACATTAATCACTATACCATCCTCCCACCCCTCTATTAAACATTTATTGCCAACTGTAAACTTGAAGTACTGTAGTGGGTCTTCTTATTTCTGACCACTGATTAGAAGGGAGTCTTCTTGACCCCAATATTCATTTCACCCATTAGCATTACAAGACCACTGACCACTGCACTTGTTCTGCCTTACTTCACCACAAATACATCATGCTATAGAAAAATGTCCACTCTGAATGACTTGGTCTGTTGTTGGGCACCTTCCTGATTGGTCCTCTCTGAAGCAGTTATCATTGGTTCATGCATGCACTTTAATAGCGTCTGTTACGTATAATTCACTGTCACCTTCATGATGGAACATGAGCCAGTATTACCAGTAATGGAAGTCATCAAGTTTTATTTTGTCTTCTCTCTCTCAGATGCTGCAACCATTTGTGCTCTGTAGTCTCCAAATGTTCCACAAAAGCTAATAAAAAAATTCACAGCTTTTGTCTCAAATACATGGAAAGGCCTAACTGGTTGCCTACAGCTTATTACATCTTCCTCCTACTTTAAGAGTAACCTTGGGTACTTCTACCTCAGAAACCATGCCTCTTCATATGTTAAGAAACCATGATTGCTCCTTCCTCATAAATGTTCTTATTCCCCTGTGGCTCTGTAGGTGAGAATAATGGTGCACATCACTAAGAAAGTGCAATAGATGCAGGACAGGCTTACACTGTGCTGTGTCACGGGAACACAGTGCTGCAGTCCCTGCATCCTATAGATATGCAGCATACACCAATGTAGTGATTCATAGCATATAGGTTAAGTAGGGAGATGGTAAAATACAAAGCATATATTTAGCTAGCTTATTACCCCCCCACACACACAAACATACACACAAACACTAAAGACAGACATACACATTGTACAAGCAGTGAAGGATGAACTATATGCAGTACTAGGGAAGTGTAATTCAGAAAGTTTGTGACCTGCTTTTGTCTCACTACCAGTTTATGCATGAATGTGTGCCTCACAAGAAGATAATAAAGCTGAACTGTTTAGCTCTGTGTTGCAAGCTGGTAAAGAACATACGATTATTTTTCTCTCAGCACATGTATATGCATGCGTAAAATTGCGAGGCAGAAAACTAGTAGATCAGATTAAAGCAGTACTTTGTGTTGAAGAGTCTCTGTAAAATTAAGAAAGAAACACGATTTTGTGGAAGTAATTAGCAGCTGTTGGAGCTCTCTGTTGCATGACAGCACTAAGGTGCACAGGGCTATGTGGAACACCCTTGGAGAAGTAAAGGGTTTTTATATTCTGTTGGAGAATTGACAAAGGCTTAGCATGATGGAGCAGTCTGAACTTGGAATGCTTCTGCACTGTGCTAAGCTTTTCACATTTAGAGACTGCGTTACTGCTAAGATTTTCCACTTTCGGGAGCTTCAGTGTGGAATTTGGTCTTGTGAATTAAGACAATGCTAATGTGGTAGTCCAGCCAGGGGACTGGCTCATTCTTTTTAGTCATGTGCTCTTCCCCAGAAATGTTCTCTGTTCCTGATCTGCTTAGTTGAGAAATTCAGAGAATCAAACAAAATCCAAATATTGGCAGTACATGTACAAAGAGTAACACAAAACAGACTGTACCAGACACCGCGTGGAAGTAGCAGTAAAGATACTTTATTTAATAACATATATTCATTAAATATGAATGTATATATTAACTAAATCATCTTTACTGCTATTTCCACATGGCATCTACTACAGTTCATTTTGCCTCAATTCAGAGAATCATTCCAACAAGGAAAATTTGAAGAAAAAGTGACCACTATAAAAATGTGACAGCTATCCATTTACTTCTATCAAAGTATTCTTCTTGTAGTTAAGTTCAGCAATGATGTGGGAGTCTGCGGGTGGTGGTTGGGTGGATGAATGAGTAAGTGCCTGTGTATGTGTGTGTGTGTGTGTGTGTATGTGTGTGTGTGCATATACATACATATATATATATATATATATATATATATATATATATATATATATACATACATATATATATATATATATATATATATATATATATATATATATATATATATACACACATACATACACACACACACACACACACACACACACACACATGAATGTACTAGAATGGCTGAGGCTGCATAAATGTGAGCGTGTTTCTGTCTGTTTGGGTTGTCAGATGGGGGCAGGTTATGTGGGGCCATCACAAGTCTGGTTGTGAGAGTCTGTGCATGTGTGTGCACATGTATGATGCAGTATGCATATAGGGTAATGGGCGAGTGTTTCCATGAGTGTGAGCACCTGTAGGTGGCTTATTGTGGATGTTTGGACATGGGTGCATGTGGGGGAATGCTAGAGCCAGACAGTGTGTGTATGTAGGGTGGATGGCTTTGCTAATTGGATGTCATTAGGGAGAACACTAGCATGATCAGGACTGACAGCACTTTGCTCATTTCAGAGACATAGTAACCAGCCAATAGTAAGGTCTCACTCACTGTGGCTATACTTATCTCTGAGTCACATTTTCTTGTCTCTGCACCATATTTCTCAACTGTTCAGATTTTTGCCTCATATTTTCAGTTTATTCCTCATAACATTTGTGGTTTTCTGACAAATCACTGGAATGATATGAGGACTGAAGTCACTAAATAATGACATGCATCTGAGTTTCAGACTTCATATCCTTCAGAAAATGTATGTTAATACAATCCCTGTTACTCTAGCAAATTTACAAGCTTATAAGAGGAATATTTAAAATCTGTACTTATTTTTGGGCCTTTGTCCCCTCCCCCCATTTTGTCAGGCTTTGTCCAGATTAATGTTACAAAGAGGCTGAGACGTATGCACTACACTAAATGGCAAACCTAAATCATCTCGGGATTTTAGTGAGTCTTATCCTTTGTCTGATAAAGACAATTAACCAGATCAAAGACCAAACAAGATGAACTAAATTCAGTGGTTGTTGAAAACATCTGCTGTCAGGAATAGAGTTACAAATGCAATTTTTATTCTCCTTTCCACTGAGTGAAAGCAACTCTAGTATTCATTTATTTTTTTCCAGTATGAAATCAGTTTGGTTTAACAATATGGGAAATTTTGAAAGCATTGCTTTCAGGGCCCTAGAAAGCAAACTGTATAAAATGGGCAAAACCCTGGGAACTGGGAAGTGTGCCATCCATGCTACAACATGTGTGTGCATGTGTGAAATTATGCGATGGAGGGCGAGTAGTATTGCACCCAATAAACTGCTTCAGGAACTGGACTGCCATACAACTGCAGTAGCTTCTTTTTAGTTAGTGCTCTCATGTGGCTGCACTGCAATGTAGTTCCAGATGACATTTATGGCACACACTATAGCTGTCCCTAAATTGGTTTAGCATAATTATTCATGCTGTATACCTCTTTGCATTGTATTGCACATGCCACCTGCCATCTTGCATATCAGTAACATATACCACTTCTGCAGTCCTGCTATACTTTTGTCTGCATTGTATATAAGGTAGTTTTCTATGGATTAGCTCTATATATCAAATACGTCATTTATAACCCCAATCCAGTGATATTCACTATTTGGTATTTATATAGACACTGTACATCTCAAAACCCTTTTTATGTACAAAGCATCTCATAAATACTATATTATATATATATATATATATATATATATATATATATATATATATATATATACATCTATATATATATATATATATATATATATATATATATATATATATATATAAATATATATATATATATATATATATATATATATATATATATATATATATATATATATATGTACATATATCTATATATATATATATATATATATATATATATATATATATAAATCTTCTTTATCTTTCGGCTGTTCCCATTAGGGGTCGCCACAGCGGATCATCCGTTTCCATTTCTTCCTGTCCTCTGCATCCTTCTCTGTCACACCAACCACCTGCATGTCCTCTCTCACCGCATCCGTAAACCTTAACTTAAGCCTTCCTGTTTTCCTCTTACCTGGCAGCTTCATCCTTAGCATCCTTTTCCCAATATACTCAGCATCCCTCCTCAGCACATGTCCAAATCAATGTAATCTCATCTCTCTGGCTTTGTCTCCAAACCGTCCAACCTGGGCTGACCCTCTAATATACTTATTCCTAATCCTGCTCACCCTCATCACACCCAGTGCAAATCTTAACATCTTTAACTCTACCATGTCCGGCTCTGACTCCTGCCTTTTTGTCAATGCCACTGTTTCCAACCCATATAACATAGCTGGTCTCACTACCCTCTTGTAGACCTTCCCTTTCACTCTTACTGGTACTCATCTACCACAAATCACTCCTGACACTCTTCTCTACCCACTCCAGCATTGGCCTATATGATGTCTCTAAATCTGCAATTAAGCCATTTTTCACTAGCAAAATGAATACAGTTTTAGTAACGAAGCTTGGGGATAAGAGTCTTCTTCCCAAAAACCAGTTCCATTAAGATGGGTCTCTTCTTACTTATTTTATTTTAATTGAGGGGACAGTCCACCCACTTCCAAAGCCATCTTGATTTTAAGCTTACCAATACGCTATGTTACTTTGTGATTCATTATTATTTCCATCACTTGTGCTTTGCAGTTATGGAAGTTCAAACACTGCAAACATCTTCAACAGTAGTCCCTTCTGTAATACTATATATGTTTTTAGAGTACTCCTTGAACATTTGTTTGTCTTAGCTACTCCTCTCACCAGTTTTGTACCTACTAGTCCTAAATTCTTTCCACTTAAGTGTACAGTAATCATTACAAACATGCAGAAACTGCCTTTCTTTTAATCGGTATATGGTGTTTAGGCAGAGTATTTTTAATACAGTTTTAGAAATTAAAAGGTATTACTCTAACACCGTATTGCAGCTCTCTTATTCTCTCTTTTTCATATATGTTTTATTCAGATCTGTGCTATCGATGAGCAATGTGTATCTGCTGTCTTGACCTTTACTGATCACAGTGAAAGATTCGTTGGTTTCATGGAATTCAGTATGAAGTCGAGACAATTATTTAATGAGAACCACCATATGTTTTTCCTGATGCTTTGCATTTCTGATTATACCTCTTTAGGCTTCTGTTTATAATATGTTGCTTGCTCTTTATAACTCACATGATCTGTTTGCATATGTGAAACAATGATAATATTTGTTCAATGTGCAGCTAGTGCAAAATATATACAAATTAAAACGCAAACTGAATAATAATAATAATAATAATAATATAGTTCTAACCCTTTAAGGCAACAGAGTTGTTTTACATGCAAACTAATGTTGCATCTAAAATGTGTTGTCCCATTTTTTTTAAATTCTCTAGGGGTATTATTGCTGATATTGCTAAGTACAATGCCACAGTTACTTTATATTTCAATATCTAGCCTGACTCACACTTTCATAATAGTAAACTCCTCAAAAATGAAAGCATAAAACTACAAATAAATAAATGTTGTCTGTCTTTTCGGCTTTTCCCTGTTAGGGGTCGCCACAGTGGAACTGTGGTCTGCTAATGATTGGCAGTAAATTTTTATGGTGCCGAGTTGCCAGCCCAATGCCCAAATTTCAGTGAAGGCACGCCCATTCACGCATGTCTTTCGGAGGCCACTCGACCATGGGGAGGACATGCAGACTCCACACAGAAGGCACTCTAGCCGAGAATCGAACAGGAGATCCTCTTGCTGTGAGGCAACAACGCTACCGCTGTACCACCACGGCACTAAAAGTACAAATAAATACATAAAATAAATAAATAAAATACTACTGATGCAGGAGACTGAGTGCAATATATCTGCAATACATCCAAACCAAAACTCCAAGCAGCGTCTTCTGTTTTTCTGCCATTAACCCAGTGACTTATGTTAGCTCCTGTTAACATCTTTACTTCCTTCTGTTGCTTTCCTACAAAATGGGATTCACTTTAAAACTCCTGTATGTCATCTCTCTGAAATGGGATTTGTCATCATTAACACTGCAAAACTGAATGTTTAAGGTTTTCCACAACTCCCTAAGATGAAGTACTTCATTTCTACAGCCCAAACATAACTATTTCTGAGGTCACACCACAGTGTGAGGTAAAGGAACTGAAATTCAGTCAGAAGAATTCTGAGGTGTTCAGCTAATGATTCACTGAATGGTCCTGCTACAAAATGTCATTCCTCATCCCATAGTTATCCAAAGTCTCCCAGTTTTCTTATATCTCTATTACTTTCATTCATAAAGTTTCCAATACCCACTTTATCCAATTTAGAGTTATAAGAGAGATGGAGCCTTTCCTAGCATTCTGTGTGAGTAAGGCAGAAAACTAATCCTGGGCAGAACACCACATTGTTGGGAGGCCATTGTGCGAATTATCAAGTCACCGATCAACATGTCTGTGAGATGTGGGTGGAAATCAGAGTATCTAAAAACAGCCCATGTTAACACAGAAGTCTCATCAGCCAGGAAATTAACTGGAACACCAAGAACAGTGAGGAAACAACTTAGTTATGCCACCTTACAAGTTTTTCCATACATAATATGTTCAAAAGCTGTTCCTTTCCATAGCATGCATTCTTTCTTAAAAGTGTACAAGATATGCAATGTGACAATGACCGTGGTATCAAGCTAACCACTAAGAAAGAGTTAAAGAAAAAAATGTTTAAAAATGCAGTGTAAAAAAGTGGCAGCTATATTAATTAAATAAACAGATGCTCAGAGCAGTGTTTTCAGACATTTTCTCAGATCTTCAAAATGATCACTTTTAAGTCTATATTTTGAATGTAAAACATTTAATTCTGACCGATCAGAGGATTCTTCAATGTAATACATAATGGAGACTGGGGAAAGGAGGGCTCTCAGTGAGCTTAGAAACCAGAAAATGTTGGAAATTATTTTATGAGGTGAATGGGATGCTTCCGCAGCATATCTGAAACTGCACCTTGGAGTCAATGGCAAGAGAGGAAGAGGAGTTGTATTAGCAGCAGCTTAGAATGATGCCAGAAGTACAACACTATTCCTCCTAATCCTTATCAAGTCACTAAAATCATTAGCAATAATTGACTACATCCCCCTTCACCAATCTACCTTGTATACCCACATGTCCCACACTTTGAATGTAATATGTTTATGGAAAAGTACAGTGAAACATTAAATGGCTAATGGTTACTACAGGAAAATGCTGAAAGTGATTCAAACAGAAATAAAGGGAAAAATAATAACTGCATTAGTAAATTCAGGACTGTTTTCTGAATGACAGTAGCAGCAGCAATTTCCTAAAGTAGTTTTTTGGAGCATGAATTGCAAAAAAATCCTGAAAACGGATCTGTAGGCTATAGAACCCCTGCCAGGTATCTCTGAAATAAATACAGTTAGGAAAGTTGACCTAAAGATGCACAAACTATTAGAAGAGTGAAAAAGACTCCATGTAGGATATGATACTGAAATCTGAAATGTCTGCTCAGAGATGGGCTTGTCAAGCCTGACTGGGTAAAGGACATTGAAAAGTATTTTTCAATTACTATTTTTGTAGTTCCTCACATTCCTTATGTAGGGGATCTTGTCTTCTGATCATTCTTGCTATGCATTATTACTACATAATTGCCATAGCTCAGTGGTAAGAGCTATCGACCCTTCCCAAGCACAGTTCATCTAGTCATGACTATTAGGCATAAATCCAGTAAACATGCATTATGTTGACAATGCCTTGGGAAAACTTTACAATTACTCTATGGTACAGAGTACTAAAATGAATAAACAAAGCTAGAATGGAGTATAGATACAGAATGTCTCAACAGTTATACAGCTGTCAGTGATGATTTCTTAGTTAGCTTCATGCACATTGAAAATATGATGATAATGTTTCTGGCACTGTCTCGAGACGGTTTGTCAGCTTTGGTCATAAATACGTGATTAAAGAAATGGTCTTCCAGCAAGCTAACAGATTTGTCCCCAACAGCATTAGGTGGAAGTGTGGGTAGACCCTGAAAAGAGTGAACATAACGACTTAGTAACAGACATGTCTTTCAAGTCATTTGAGAGTTAATTATAAGACATTGTGTTTAAAAGTAATGGGGTTAATTGTTTTGTTTTAGCTCTGCCAGTCACCTCACGCTTTTCATAATTCTTTGCAGGACCTTATATGACTATTCATGTCCTTTGTTTTGTGTGCTGCTGTTGTCTTGCATGAAAATAAACAATAGTTAACATGTAAAAAGCAGACCACTAAACAGAAAACTGGAAAATAATGTGCACACACTGCTACAAAGATTGTTGATTACACATTTGTACACTTAAATATTTTTTTATTCACTAATAGTACTAATTTATTATTTAATTCTATTTTCTATAGTAAATACAGAGTGCAAAATGGATGTTGTGTGTGTTCTACAAGGAGAGCCAGTACATTTGAAAGTCGACAACAAGACTGCCCTGCAGCAAGCAGATTCTGTAGTGTGGAACATCAAAAGCAGTGCAGGACTCCATAAGCCAGTTGCAGAAGAACATTATGGCAAACTACATATTCCAGCTGTATATCAAAACAAACTTAAGTACAATACTTCAGACAAGTCTCTCATGTTCACATCTGTACAGACAGATGATGCAGCAATCTATACTGTGAAGCTGTGTAACAAAGTATTTTGTTCCTCCAGCTACTGTGAGTCTACTAAAGTTATTGTGCAAGGTAAGTCACCAAGTTCCAGGCTTATATTCTTATCCCAGGGCATCATGCTATTTCAGCAGTTTAGTTTTATAACATCTCACCACTCATTTTAGTGGGATCTGTGTCAGACATGCTATATGGGAAGTAAAAGTAAGTCCCAAAATCAGCTGCATAAAGATTACTCAAGTGCTGACTAACTGAAGTCACCATACCATAACACACAGTATGCCCTAGATGTCCACCAGTGGTACTATCAACAAAATATGCCTATACATACATGTTCTCTATTTATTTTGCCCTTGTTGCCCACAAGTATGAACAGACAAAACTGAAGATTTTAGATGAAATGTGCGCACCATACACAAAATCAGCTGCCATGAAACATATGACTTGCATTTTTCTGAAAGGTCAAGTATATGACACTCAGCATCTAACCCCACCACAAACACACCAGCCTCATAAACCTTACCTGCAGTGAGGGTATAATAACCCTTCTATACCTGTAACAGTTAGAAATGTCTCATACAGAGCCCACTAGGTGGTGTTATTCCAAAACTGGAAGACAAATAATCATGGACCCTGAGGGTTTTATGATTTATATGGATTGTCCCACTTACATACCCTGACATACACACAGACTGTCACTGTGATGCCATACTCCCAAACAGCTTTACTGAAGAGACTGTTGTCTTCCAAAAGTTGCCCATCTTCCACAAGGCAATTCCCCAGTCATAGGGGATGAAACTACAAACCACATCTGTGTTATCAGATGGAATTCACACAACATAATTAATGTACAGTCATGCACATATACACTTTTGAAGCATCACTAAGCCACATTATCTTATAACAGCACAAAAATGATGTTATTTACCATGGCAAGACAGTGTTAAAACATTCTCAGATGATATAAAAATTATATTTGGTCTTGATAAATATGCAAAAGCAAGGTTTAATGCAAAAAAGTTGCAGTACTAATAAAATACCAATCTGGGACAGGAATGTGATATAAAGGAACTTGAGCAGGACGTAGTTTATAAATATCTGGAAACTGATGGAGGATTGATAATAAAACATGAGCATATGTAAATAAAACTCAATAAGGAATGCTTCAGAAGACTAAAACTAATAATGAAAACAGCTTTAACATCTAGGAATAAAGTGGAATGGGGGTATAAGCTCAGTGGTAGAGCATTTGACTGCAGCTCAAGAGGTACCTGGTTAAAATCCGTGTGCCCCATGCAAAGGTGGCCTTTACAGTTCAGATGGTGGAGAGGTATGTTGCTGTGATTGTAGTGCACAGGGTTCTGGGTTCAAGACTTGGTAGTAATGACTTTTTCACCTATGGACCTATAGAGAGCACCTCACTGGCCCTCCAAGAGAAATCTTGATGAGTGGATGGGAAATAGAAAATTCACCCTGGGATCACTCCACTGGCTCTACTTGACAGAGGCACTGGGAACTAAGGTTGGGTGGTATGATGCCAGGGTAATCCTATGGGCTAGGCTTGCAAAGGCTCCACCTAGTACACACCTATGTACCTATGAACCTAAGCTATAAACCAATTTGCTCCTCCTGTTCTAATTTACAGTTTTGGTGTAAATGACTGGCCCAAAAAAAGTACTGTGTCAGTTGAACAGAAAATCTAGAAAAAATGTTTCACATTTTCAAATGATGTATAATAATCAGTGGATACCAAGGCTGTATAATCCACACTCTGAAGGCGATATGGGCCTCCTTAGAATTTATTACATATATAGATCTGCAGTCGTGAAATTGCATGCAGCTCTGCTGACATCATCAAATCCAAACATAGTAAAAGGTTTAAACCTGAGGAGAGGAAGTCTAGGATGACCTCTCAGCTTAGTTTAACAGAAGCATTCCTGTGTCAAGTGGGAATGAAAATTAAACCAGAAAACAAAAATCAGAAAGCAGCTGAATGTGTCAAAAATCAAAATAAAGAACATAAGAAGGACCAGATGAGAAGGAAAGAAATGTGAAAATGCATAAATATAGGGGTAAGTGTAGAGATCCCCTGGAACAACCTCATTTTGTTCAGGATTTAATCCAGGAATGGTTAAGGGGAGGTGAGTTGAAACCAAAGGATGAAAGGTCAATAATGACAGCCTAGGATAGTGAACGACTGCAAAGTCCATTGAACAGGTCAGAAAATACACAAATGTAGGCTCTGTAAAACAGAATCTGAAACAGTCAGACACCTTGTTGCTAGATGTGCCTGCATAATGAAAGGCACAATAATGTGGCACGAATGTTACACTGGGGATTGTGCAAATACTACAATACAGAAGTAGTGGAGAAGCACTGCAATCATGAACCACAAAGGATTATAGAGAATTATGAAGTGTGCATCAACGAGATCATCCATTACTAGCAGTTCAAAAAAGTAGTTGCTAGAAAACCAGATATAGTAGTCCATGAAAAGAAGGCAAAAGTAGTACTGATTACTGAAATTGTTAGACCTAACAATTACAGTGCCTTACATGCAGACACACAAAGTCATAAAATACTAGAATTTGCAAAAGTATTCCTAGACTGTTATTTAATCTTGCCATATAGGCTCACAGTATTACTATTAAACTGTGCACTCTGCCAACTTTTCACTCTTGTCCTGTAGGTCACCTATGTGAACTTTGTTTTTGGATATATTTATGGAAATCTGACTATTTTACTTCTGCTTTATAATAATATTTACAAAAACTTAACATCTCTCTCTCTCTCTCTCTCTCTCAAAGTGGAAGACAAATATCTGCAACAAATTGGTTTATCCTCCTGCTGGGTCTCTGATGACACCAAATTGTAAGATGTACTGCACACCATTTACATGATATCACAGATATAGATAATATTAATATACATATCTATTGGTGCAAACAGTTTAACATGATTGACCAGGAATTTCATACACAAAAAATGAAGAAACCATAGGGATTAAGTTAACTACTGACAGAAACAAGAATCAGAGGTGGATAGTCCTCAAACTAAATGATCACAAAATGATAAAGTTAGCAGGTAGTGCCATAACTTTGCTACGTGGCAGGATTAGGCTGTTTAGAATGTGATTATCTATTTATGTTAGGTAACATAAACTTTATACACATGGGTGATTTTCTCAAATGGAATGCAGAAAACAAAGTGTTTCTGTGGACCAGCACTTATATTAAAATATATAGAACTTGTTAGGACTATGGTAGTCATAAGAAACAGTGCAGCGCTTGCCTTGCCATAGGACAGAGCCGCAAGAGTAGACTGTTTTAATGAGTTCAGTCTTGCAGAGTACATATGCTTAAAAGTTTACCCATACCACACTCATTAAATATCTATTTCCAGAAGACAGTCCCCTTCATGATGCCAAATGCTGCCCAGGAGATGACATTCAGGCAAGGGCAGGTATTAAAATGAAACACGTGAAAAGACAGCAG